>NC_054601.1:1360233-1661541 GCF_004785595.1 Juglans microcarpa x Juglans regia | reverse complement strand
GTCTATGCTACTTTAGTATTTCGAACATGATGATTATCTAATGAAGTTGGGATGTTTTAGTTATTCTGGCATATTTTTCACCTTAACCTTTTATTTCCGCTACGATTATTGCATACTGCTAGTTGCGTACTAGGATGCATTACATATTAACTGTCATGAATGGGAGTATGTAACTTTGTGTTGCATGTCCCGATGCTCTAAGTCTTCGTTCCATCCCAAGTAGGGATTGGGGGCGTCAAAGGCTTATACTAAGGTCTATAATGGAAAATCTAGACATATTAGCTTGAGACATGAATATATCAAACAATTAATAGGTGATGATATTATCACTATTGTATATGTGCGGTCAAGTAAAAACTTGGAGGATCCATTCACAAAGGGACTCTCGAGAGATATGGTGAATAGTATATCTAGTGGAATGAGTTTGAAAGCTTTCTTTTAAAAGTTACCTGTAATAGGAATCCAACCTTACACTATTAATAAATAGTCTAAAGTTTAATGGGTAATAACAAGTTGCAGTTATGCGGCTGAGATAACATTGAGATTTAATTTAATGTGAAAAGCCCTTATAGGATGGTTAATGCTGGCTGTTACGCTAAATGTAGGATGAATATTATATTCTTAATGAAATTCAATATTTGTATAAGTGTCTAAAGTAACAGAGACACAAAGAGGAACTTTACCTATGTGAACATAAAAGGTGGGGACAACTTCTAGCAAAAGTTTAAGGTTTACTTTTGTAAATGTTCATGAATGTCAGGATAGAGCACGTGATTAGTGCAAATAATTGGTGAGTTATCTTACTAAAATTGGATAGAATCATGTGTAAGGTATTTCTGTTCTTAGCATATAGAGTCTTGATTTAAGCCTAGGCTACTATTGACTTTGTTAAGAATTTGATATACTTATTACACTAATTGAAGGTTTAAGTCGAGAGATACATTCTCGTATGCATGAGGATATCAGTATTTGACTAAAAATGTAATATCACAATCTAAGTGGGGGATTGTTATATTTATTATAGATTGTGATATTAAATATGTGAATTTATTAAATATGGGTTATTGTTTATTTACGTGAACCACTATCTCAAAGAGATGCATTGGTTTAATGGTAATGGTGTGTTGTTTCGAATGGAAGAGTAAAAGTTTGAAACTCTACAAGTATAATTTAATTTATAATTTTGTGAAGTGTTAGACTTGGACAGACACAATGCTTGGGCCGGCCAAGCCTTGCACGTGGGCCAGAAAGACACAACATTTGGGTGTTTGCACATGGGCCGAATAGGTACTTTGATAGGGTGCAATGTTTCAAAAATCAAATTAATTAAAAAGCACTTCTGGAGACTCGAACCAATGACATCCCTTATCGAGGGAGGCGCATGTTGACCACTAGGCTAGGCACATATCCTTTGGTCTTTAAGTGAAACATCATGACCTTTCAACAAGTAACTGCCAGTTAAAAAGTCACAAGTTAATAATTGTGATCTTTCATATGGTGTCACTTCATTCTCTATAAATAGGAGATGAGACCCACAAATTTATTCATTTCATTCTCTCATATCTTTAGTTACTTACACAATTTTGTAGAGAAACTCTGAAAGAAAGACTTCATAATTATTATATGCAGTTGGTGACTTTATTGTATCCTGGAGGTAAATTGCTTGTAACCCGGTAGCAAACTCTTTCAAGTGAGGACAATTATCACATTAAAAATAGTGTTCTACACACCTCAAAGTGGCATTTATTCTCTGATTACTGTATCCACACAATTTTCTTCAACATAGCTTGTATGAATATTGTCTATTTAAAATTTATAACTAGTATTACTCTTAATAATTTAGGCAATTGTGTATTCGACTCAACATAACATTCCCAGTTCGATCCTGATCCTGAAAATTCCAAGTCGAAACATGCTAAAACTAAAAAACGCATGCAGCTGATTGGGTTAAACCCAAAGCCACACAATGATATTAAAAAAAAAAAATCCTTACAATTTTCGTAGTCGTTCCCCTATATTTAATGGTGGGTTTACACTGACTTTTTTTTCCCCAAATTTTAGAAAATATTTGGGTTAAAAATTATAGGGGATATAGTAGATCCAAGACGTAATGTCAATTAAGTTTGAGAGAAAGAGACAGAAAAAAAAGGATTTTTACAAAAAATAAAATAAAATAAAATGATTGAAAACGGATGCTTCAGCTTAACTCATGGGGCAGAGGCTAAATCAGATGGGTCGGTTTGGATACACATAAAACCATATCATTTGAGTAGTATAACTTGTTTTATCAATGTATCCAAATGTTTAAAACCATGAGTTCATCTTGTTTTATCTTTATACTGTACATATTTACCTAGACAGTTCGAAAACCCCTTTTGATGTCCATCTCATCTCCTTCACGCCTACCCTTCCCCTTCCGACACCCAGACAATTAATGTTAGCGGTGTACAGGAACCAGCCAGACCTGCTGTCACAGATGTGAACCGGCCGCCGGATGCAGGAACCGACCGAAACCGGTGGAGAACCAGTCGGCATGCGGTTGTAGATCCCTGGAACCTTCATCGGCCTGTTCGGTTCCACCTTGAACCAATGGAAAACTGTTGAACCGGCCGATAGGAGTTAAACATGTTTTTTCCTTATATATGAAATGATGTCGTTTCACTCATTAAGTGAAATGACGTCATTTTTTTAATTGTTGTTTTAAAAAAATAAAGAGAAACGACTTCGTTTACTTTAAAACACCAAACGACGTCGTTTCACTTTAAGATTTAAAATTAATACCCTCACGTCCCCCATCCCCCTCCTTCTTCTTCACTCTTCACTTCTCACTTCTCACTTCACCGTTTATGGATCTCAGCTCTCTCTCTCACCTCTCTGATGCACAGTGGCAGCCACCCACGTCCCATGCTGCAGATCTCTCATCTCTCACGTCCCGCAGCCATCTTGCCCTCTCCTTGCTATCCAAGGAAAGTTCTGGAACTCCGTGACTTCAGGACTCAGGTAATGGTTTTTAACTTTGTTAGCTTGTTTGGTAGTTAGAATGAGATCAAAACTTTGTTTGTGGATTGTGTTTGGAAAATGGTGAATTTGGTGATGGGAAATCGTCTGGCTGGGAAACCAATCCTCTAACTGATGAACCGATACAGCACCGACCGTTAAACTCCAGCCGGTGCTCTTTCTCCTCGTCGACCGATTTCGATCGAGAAAATCTTGTATTTCTAGGTGTCAATGAGGTTTTGGACCAAAACCGCATCGATACCTTCGGTTTTCAGCCCTAATTAATGTCATTATGTTGCATATATGCCTTATCTTGCCTTCATGATATATATAAGATCCCTTTTAACATATAAAATTGGGGTTTAAAATGTTTATAACTATTATCATATTAAATGATTTGTAATTATTGGTGGGGTCTACCTTTTTATCAAATTTCAAAAAGTAAAAACTATATTATCTCATTTCATTATCCAAACACACATTTTTTAACACATCATCTCATCTCATCTTAATTCAAATTGCATAACCAAACACATTTTTTAACAAACTATCTCATCTCATCTCCTATTATCTTATCTCATTTTATTTATGAACTCAGCCTACTACTACATGTCTTTAATATAATTTTAATTATATTATGTGGATGGTGACTCCAAATAATATAGAGTTATGTATTTAATTTGTGTTAGACAGTGCCAAATAGATGCAGATCATCTATATATCCAGGCTTCCACCTATTTGAAAGAACTGATGCGAGGATAAACTAGCGTAAGAGTATTGGCAATGGCCTAGCCAAATGTTAATACAAATCTAAAGTTTAGCTATATATGAGAAAAAGTCTCTATATTAGACTAGCTAAAAGTCCAAAACTGCTACAGTAAATCTTTGTTCTTCTCTAAATAGAACGAGTTACTGTTTACCCTGAAATGTATGTTTTATTATTTCATCTACCACCTCTCTCTTTCCCTCGTTCTTTCTCTTTCTTCATCTCATTTCCCTCGTTTTTCTTTTCTTCATCCCGAAACGTGCAAAACACAAGAGACCTGCGTCTTCCTCGATCATCCACGCCCTCTCTCTCTGTCGATCGTCCACGCCCTTTCCTTGTCAGTGAATCGCCGTCCAGAAGGTTGCGCATTTCCTCCACAAATCTGTCACAAGAAAATCACGATTTAGGTATTTTTTACAAACTTATTTGCGTTTTGGATTTTTCCGTGTGTTTTGCTTTACATGGATTTCGATTTACTGGTTGCCTCACCAAAGTCTATTCTTTGCAGCCTCACTCCCTTTCTGTATGTAAGCTTTGGTTCTTCAAATTTGAGAAGTTAAGAAGTAGAATTTGGGTCTAGCAGTTTTTTGCTTGCAACAATTACGTTAAGCTAGGTTAGTCTTGTTTGATTCTTGACTCATATAAATTACGAAGCTTCTAGTTTTATTATATTGGGTTCAATCTTAGGACTTCGATGTTCAACGTGACAGACTTAATTGAGAGTTTGATATGAATGCTAATTCTGGGGGACCCTCCTCGAAATCAAAGGCCGGGTCGTTACAACCATCAGAAACTTCGTTTAAGCGTAAATGCGGAGTCTTCCAGAAAGAATGTGCGTATGTGAAAACCATCTTGCTTTGCTGGGTTTTTTTCAAAACTTGTTTTATCCACCTAATTCTTCTTCTTTTGGATTTTAACAGTGCAGCATATGATGTATGGTTTTGGTGATGACCCCAATGTAAGTACAACTTTCATTTGTATAATGGTCTGTGCTTGAAGACGATACCCATAACTGGTAATCTACTTTTGTTAATGGATACCCATAACTGATCAACCGTGAGAAACTATATCTTACAACGTATCAATACGTTGTAAGATATAGTTTCTCACGGTTGATTGGCGACTTTGTGAAGTTATAATGCACTTGTTTGTGATTTGGGTACAGTTTGGATTTTACTAATAAAATAAAATAAAAACGTAATATCTTTCTGAAATTGTATTGCAAATGCAATTGTATGCATCTCATTTGTCAATTACTTGATTACTGAAATATTCTGCATCTCAGTTGTGAGATATAGTTTCTCATGGTTGATTGGTGACCTTTTGAAGTTATAATGCACTTGCCGATTGTGATATGTGTACAGTTTGGGTTTTACTAATAAAAAAAAAGCCTAATATCTTGGATATTAGAATGAACTCTGAAATTCTATTGCAAATGCAATTGGATTCATCTCATCTGTCTATTACTTGACTACTGAAATGTTCTGCTGTTGTTAATGACCTTTCATTGCACAGAGTTCCTACCATTTCCTTTTTTAGTTACTGCATTTGTTAAAGCGTTGTGTATCAAATATATATAATATTATTTACATTGAATTTTTTTATTATAAAGAATTAAAGGTGCAATGAGAGTACCCAAGTTAAGCAGTATTGCATTTTTTAATTTTCTAATATATATAAATGGTTTTTTTATGAGTTAGTAAATGTTTATTATTCCATTATCAGCATTTGCCTTGAATCCTTCTCATGTGATAGTGATACTTCGACGGTATTATATACATATTGCATTTCTGTACCTATCTTCTCTTGAGTTAGTATTCATATGCTGATTTAATACACCTTATCTTTATTCTTTACACAGGTGATCACCAGTTGCAAGCACGAGTTTCATTTGCAATGTATTCTTGAATGGTATTGCCTATGACTGCAATTCAAAAGCATCAAATTATCTGCTGTTTCTACTATTGATTATTAGTAATACTCAAGGGTTAGATGGTCTGGTAATGATTGTGATTGCTGGTAATGACCAAGGGTTTGGATGGTCTTGAGTTGAGATGGGAATGTTGACTCATAACTCCATAATGATAGTTGTATTGTGCCACTCTAATATAAATCAAGTGATTGCAATGAAGTCTACATTATGCGTTTGAAGGTTCTAGGTGCCATCATTGCCTCTTGTTCCTTAGATAGAGCTTTGAAATGAATTATTAGATTATTTATGATATTTGAAGAATTAATCTGCCCACTTTCCTTTCTTGTTTGCTAAGCTCTACTAATTTTTTGTGCTCCTCGAGTATTGCTAAATTAATTCAACAAAATAACAATTACATTACAAGCGTAGTATCTCACAACTAAAAAAATTGGCAAAAGAATAAGGGTTGACAAAAATTAGTTTGTTAGTTTCAAGAATTGTTGTATAATTTTTTTTTTGTCAAATATTATTAAAATATATGAAGTGTATTTGTAAAATATAAAAAAAAAAATTGTCAAATATTATTAAAATATATAATATTGTATTATTATTTTGACTTTAAAATGACTAATCTAATGTAAACTCATCTAGTCAAAAGTTGATATTATAATCCAAAGTTAACATTCTAACTAAATTTTAGACTTGGCAATAGCTAGCCACTGCCAATGCTCTAAGAGCGAGCTAGCTATATATAGCTTTACATCAAGGCATCTCCAGCCCACATAAATTTCATAGCTGAAACCTAATTATATATTGGGGTCGGTCAATGAAGAATTCTAAAAGTCGACCTAAAAAAATATTTCGTTTTCTTGAAGGAATTATTCAAGGACGTGCCTGCCACGTGTATGCCCACGTGCGCATTTCCTCCAACAGAACTATGAAAAGTTGTTCATTTTTTTCTCACATCCCATTTGGACAAGTGTTACTCCACGCTTGGTCTGGGATAAATTGTCGCCATTGGGACTTCACGTGAAGCCCTGTTGGAAACTTGGATCTCCCTTTCCATTATGGGGACCCCAAAATTACGTCAAAGTACTCCGATCAGATAAGTATACACTCTGCTTGCAGCCTGGGATATATGCAGAGTGAATGATCTCTCCCTCTCCTTCATATTCTTTTCCTTATTTCTTTAAGCTGTATTTGGAAGTACTATTCTAGAAGGTACAGAGTGAGTTTAAGCTGTGTTTGGATAGTCATTATTATTTAATATTTTATTTTTATTTTTCACACACTTTTTACTATTATTAACTATTATTTAATATTTTATCATTAATTTTATATCACTTTTTTTACTACTATTCACAAATCATTTAAAATCACCTCACTACTCTAACGTAGCTTAAGTGCCCAGAAATGAGAAAAAAGAAATCAATCTGACACATTAATCACAAAGCACAAAGAATAAAGAAAAATTCTATTTGCAATCCTGAGTGAGGATTGCAATTGATGAATGGGGTTAAAGGAGAAAAATTGTAATTTTATTTTTTTTTTAAATATAATTGTATGGGTTTGCATGAGTAGTCTCTAAATAGAGACTATATGTAGACTAACTCAGAGCAATATTACGTACAGTCTTCATTTAGGAATTGTATGTACAAGTCTAATCAATTTTGTCTTTAAATTTTTTTAAAATTACAATAATATTATTATCAAAATAATATTTTTTCATTTAATAAAAAACTTACACATACATTTTGAAGACTATAAATAAAATTTCTCTCGGACAAATTCTATTAACCAGTCCTACGCATCTACTTTTATAACTCTTTTAAAAAAATGCTTGTTGTCTCTTCATCAGAAACACACATGCCAGCTCGCTTGGTGACATGGCAGAAACAAAAATGATGTCGTATAATCTGCTATCTTAAATTATCTGTCAAGTTGATGTGAAATCCCATGACATGCAGGGTACTAATTAATTTCTTTCTTTATTATAACTTGATATGATACAAGGCCACGCTCATGATATGTTACAAAAGTAAATTATCATTACAATGCAATGATAAGGTACCTTAAACAGACAGAGAGTACTTTTGCATTTATTATATATAGAAAACATGAAGTGAGAGGAAGCCTAGTCGATTGGTCTGAAACCATTCGAAATTCTGGGACAAATTAACATAGGAACTACTAGAAACCATAAATGACCGGCCGACAACTAATGAGATCACATGATACATATTGAGAGATAGTGAGAGAGACATGAGTGCATGCTCACATATCTCGGACGTGGAAGATATTGGGAATTTTAACGACAATATCGTACATGTAAACGGAGTTGAACTTGGAGAATTCCCTTGGGAGAGAAATTAGGTCAATGGAAGATTGCTTGTGAAATTGGAAGAGGTTAGAGTTACTTCCATAATATCTCTCCCACCCTAAACCCATCAAGATTTGCTCCAGGGTGGAGTAGGATGATACCACCTGTCCGGTTGGTAAGTGCACCAAAACCTTTCTCCTAGAACTACTTCCTTGCCCTCCATCGTAGGAGGACTCTGGTTGATGACTTCCAACCTGAGGTCCAAATACGCCATCTGGCCTGAAAATCCAAACCCCCGACATTTTTAATTCTGGGATGTGTTTGTAGTTTTGGTTTCTTTGAATGAAGTACTTCAAATTAAGCTGGAGAATAAAGGAAATAGTGGGGTGGTGAGGGAAGGAAAGGGTGGAGGTGGTATTTATAGGTGTCATATGGCAGACAAAACGAGAAGAGAATACTCAATGGGAGAGCGCGTAAGGAGTTGAAGGATGGTAATGATGTGTATGTTGGGCTTTGGTACATATAGAATTTAGATGCTGTGGGTCCAAATGGGTTTAAACATGAGGGTGCAGGGATGCTCCTAGGGTATGATTTAGGGCGCAGGTAATATCTGTGGGTTTGGGGTTTGTCAAGAATCTTAATGTCTTGGCAAGCTTTCATTTGCTCTTTCAATTGGGAATCTTCTGGACACGCTCTTTAAATTGAGCAAAAATTTCCAAGAAGTCAATTAATAAAAAGAAGTTGCGCCCACATACAAATCACGAGCTGTCCATGTGAAGGGAGTGGGAGAGAATGTGAGATCTTTAATTTGTTAAGGTTCTTGAGATGTTGGGCGCATTTGTTGACTCATGAAAGGTGCATATATATGGGTTTACTTCATGAGTTGGCCGGTACTCATCACCAGTCAGTCATTTGGATAAACCCAAAACTTTGGGCATTTTTAGTAGTCAGCTGGTTCTTTTCATGTGGATCAAATTCGTTACGTTGCATTTTGTGGTTCCTAAAACTGAGGTCTGGATATTTGCCCTAGACCAGAAATCCTATGCTGTACATCGATGTCCTCATGTGATCCATATGTCTGCCCAAATTATATAAGAAAAATAATAAATTTATGACATTTTTTACAACTATATTTTAAAAGGATCGAGGGGTATTTTTGTAAAATACTTTATAAAACTAAGATCATTTTATAAAAATACCCTTATTTTTCAACATGTCTTGTGAAATGTGTTGTGTGGGTATCATTACTCTTTCGAGACTAGATGATATATTTAGTATCATATCTCTTGCCAATTAATATTCCATGTTCACATAATGGAGGACGGTCGTTATGCATGCATGGTAGGACGCCGATGGCGTTATCAAATCAGCAAAAAGGGATATAAGAGCACTCTTAATGGATTAGTTAAAGTTAAAGTACATTTTTTATAAATATAAGATGAATTTAACTTTTGGCTATTCCATTCACATAAGTCTCCACATTGGAATAGTCATTTTTCATTATATGACAATAAAATAATATAAGATGAATTTAGTTTTGGCTATTCACATCAAATCTCCACATTGGATTATCCATTTATTCATTATATAGTAATGAGTAATTAATAATTTCAAAAATATTTTAATTTTTTAGTTATGAATTTATTTTATTTTATCATATTTTACTATTCATAATATTATATATTAATTAGTAATCATATTCTAATTATATTTTTTCAATTGTCATTTAAAAGGGAGAGAGAAATAATTGATATAAAAGGGAGAGAGAAATAATTGATATAAAATGTATTTGATGTATGAATAATTATTTCAAATTTAAAAATTATTTTGGAAGTGACTGTAGCTAAATTCTAATTATTTGGAATTTAGCTAATCTATTGTGATGCCATTTTATATTCTAATAGCTAAATCGTTAATGGATTTAGCTTTTAGCTAATTTATTGAGGATGCTCTTAGGGAGACTAAAAAACAACTATTGCCGGAGTAGAGGGTTGAGATTATTGCAAGATGTCTAAATATATCTCGGAAAAAAATAGGAAAGAAAATGTTCTAAAATTAAGGATCATCAGCCACATGCGTATTAAACCCTTGAGGGTCTTTGAGGTAAAAAGTCTTGGTCTTTGTGGTATGCTTTCTTTCTAAGATCTAAAGTTCAAATTATTTTGATTGCAAATAATTTTTAGGAACTATAGGATTGAAGATTTTTCACTTGAATTACTCTAGCTAGTATGCTATTCTCTCACACTCAATACCAATAAAAAAACGAATAATACTAAGTACACAAGCTTCATTTAAGTAATTTGTAAAAAAGTAAGTCTCACTAATAAAAATTAGTTTTTTTATATTTTTTTAAGTGATATTTTTTTTGTTATATAAAAACTTGTACCAGATTTGTCTATTTGAGACGTGTAAAAATAATTTAAAGAAAAAAACTATATGCTTAGAATAATGTAAGTGCATCTTAGGCTGCATTTGGATATTAACTTGCGTTAAGCTGAGTTGAGTTCTTTATGAATAATAATAAGTTGAGATGGTGGAGTGAATTTTGTGGAGTTCACCTAAGATAAGTTTAAATGTGTTTGAATGTTAAGATGAGTTTAAATGTATTTATGAAAAGTTGAAAAATATTATAAGTCTCACGTGTAAAGAAGTGTTGAATTGAAAAATGTTGTGAGTCTCATATGCAAATAGTTTTTGAGTTGAGATGAATTTAATAATTTGAGAGTTGAGTATTTGGATGATAGATCTAATTTAAAATTAAACTGAACTGAGTTGATCTCAACTGAATCTGTCAACCAAATAGGACCTTAATGATCATTAATAAAAACATGTACGACTACTGCCAGAATGCATGCCAATAATTTGTCCTTAGATTTGTTAATCTTGATGATTGGACAATCACTTAGACTGCGTTTGGATGTTGAGTTGAACTGAGCTGAACTGAGTTGAGTTGAGTTGAGTTTTTTATGAACAGTAGTAAGTTGAGTAGTAGATGGAGTTATATAGGGCATATCTAAACTAAGTTTAAAGTATATTTAGATGTTAAGATGAGTTTAGTATTTTTTATGATAAATTGAAAAGGGTTGTGAATCACACGTATAAATATGTTTTAAATTGAAAAATGTTATGCGTCTCACGTATAAAAAAATTTTAAGTTGGAATGAATTTAATAATTGAAGAGTTTTGTTAGGTACAAGCGAGTTCGTGCACCACATCGCGTACCGATGATTTTTTTAATTGAAAAAAAATGAAAAAAAAATTGAGAAAAGAAGAAAATCTCCTATATCATAAAAATTATTTTCGTTTTTAATTCGTATCATTTCATTAAATATATGTATTATATATCAATATTGATGCATGAATTAGTATACGAACTTATTTATAATAAGATCTTTTCATAATTAAATATGTAGATGTTAGATTTAATTTAAAATTAAACTAAAGTAAACTCAAATCATTTGAATTTAAAAATCAAACACAACGTTGATATTGTTCTCAATCAGCTTTGTGAATGGGATTAATTCACACCCCTTTTGACAAACCAAAACGCAAACTTTCTGACATCACTGTCAATTTGTGTAGGCAATTGCATCCAGTACTTTAGTAGTAGTCTTAATGGTCAAAAGGACCACCACATGCACTAGGTTTCAATTCTCATTAATTAGAGTCTTTCCTTTCACGTACAGCTTACAACTTCAGAATATTTTTAGGGTATAAGTATGCAATGTTGCCCACATGGCATCACATGGGCTTTCTGGTCCATTGCCTTTTTTTGCTGCGTCTTGTCAAATCTATCATTAATTGCATGAAACCTTTCAGAGGAATTTTCTACATCATATGGGGTGGCATCCAAAGCAATTAATGCAATACTGCCATATAGAAAATGAGTGTTATTATTCATTTATTATTATTTTTATTTAATTTTCTTATTTTACTTAATAGTTAAGAAATTAATTATTAATAAAATTTTTTAATTTTTTTTAATGATTAATGATGTTAAAAAAATATTTTAAAAAAATAATAAAAAATAATTGCTGCACGTTTTAGTTTTGTTTTTCTCTTTCTATTTATATTTTTTCTTGGTTGGAAGCATTCAGAGAGTCAGAATTATTATTGTTTAAGCATACTAACATGAGACTTCCGATACTTTCTATGTTCCAAAGGAAAGGTTGTGATACCTCAATATTGTTCAGTAAGCAATGAACATCTTATATATATGTGCACGATCAACATGAATCATGAGACCATTTTACTATAGAAGAATGTTACATATTAATTATTATTCACTTCCACATTTCACACCTGATAATTTTTTTTTCATAGAATATGAGATAATGAATAGTGACTGATGAAAATAATTTTTCTTTCACTATATATGAGCTCCATATATAAACATCCCACCAAATGAATGGTTTAATTACGATCATGATCACGTGACGAAACACATATTTTAAGATTATCTTTAAGTTCGATCTTATTCGAATTTGAGGATCTGCTAGTTAACGAGAAACAGTCTTGCAAGCTATATATATATATTGAAGGAGAACCATGACAATTTAGTGATCTGTCGTGGGCTTGAGGCGATGGTGGTCCTCGATCCTACTTTTCGGTCCCAAAGTTAATCGTTGATCATAGTCATGATTCTATTCCCCTTCAAGCATGCATGCATGCATGGCCAATATTGAAATTATCCAGTTGTGGACAGAAATGCAAACTTTTTGCAAGCCTTTAGGCATTCAATCCTCAAGCATAAGGCCTGCTTATGTTTCTGTGTGTCCCTCTTTATGCATGCTACAATATTCTCCATACGACACAGATAGATCCACCAAAATCTCCTTTGGTTTCGGAATATTTGTTATTGGTACATATTTCGCAGCTTTATCAAATCCAGATCAATTTCCAACTGGCATGCATATGTGATCTGGGTTTGGATAAGATCATTCATCTGCATACATATCATTGAAAAGTTTGTGTAACTTCCTCATCATATATAGAATCATAACAAATGGATAACCATTCAAATCTGCACTCTTTCACTTCCTGGTCCTGCAGAATGGACGCCATGCACGTAGACAACAATATATATATATATATATATATATATATATATATATGCGTCTGGAAATTCACGCATATACATAACATCATGACATGCATACTTGTACTAGACCCCCACACACAAATACATACATACATATATATATATATACATATATATATACACACACTGTCACACACAGATACACGTTGTAATAGGGTACCATAAATAAAAGGTTTGTTATTCATCATCCCACACATGCACTACACATCATATTCTTTTTTTGATTTTATTTTTATTAAATTAATTGAGTTCTTTTACTTATCATCCATTTGATAAGAGAAAAAAATTAAAAAATTATGTGTGATGTATGTTATGAGAATGAAACTTTTTATAATCCTGAAAGGTAGCTCAGCTGGTCTGGTTTTAGGTTTGCTCTTCAATAGTAACTAGTTCGAGTTTCTTTAAGGTCACTGGAGGTTTACCTCATCATTAACTTCAGAGCCTCATAGAATTAGACGAGGTGTGCACAAGCTGGCCGGACACTCACAATTATTAAAATTAAATTAATAAATAATGAGAATGAAACTTTTTTATGATCGACACGGAGTCAAAGCAGCACGTTTTTTAAGCATGTGCCAGCTGAAGCCTAAAGATGACGGGGTTGACCGAATCGGATAATCTTAATAAAATAATTAATTTCCAATATATATCGGAGATTATATGCTGAACGAAGAAACAAGCATTCCCATCACGCCACTCATGTCGGCTTAATGCGCATGATGCATGGTCCACTGTCTGATCATCTAGATCTTTCTAATTTCCTTTTTCTTTAAATTTTCTCCTTGAGATCAAGTACTTAGTAGTGAGGAATTGCAGATTTAATTAATGGAAAATGATATGGTCCCGACACATCGACAATGTGTTCCGACTATTTTTTTTTTTTAAATTACTTAATAATTAAAGAAGTATTTTTTAATGATGTTATGACCTTTTTATAAAAACAAATATTTAAGAATATTTAAAAAATGTATGAAAAAAAAATTTAAAAAAATTAAATACATTCATTCTCGTGCCGGTGGCAGTAGTGCCATGCACCCATAATTAATTCCTATTTCATTCTATTTGCGACGTTAATTTTAGTTTGGTCTTTCTAGAATGATCAGGATATATATAGCATCACCAACGGATAAAAAAATTCCAAATAAAATGGAATATTAATCCTTAAGGCCAACTCAAGACGCCCTTATGCTTATATATATTTAGATAATGAGGTTGAGCTCTGCTAATATTATATATATATGATCTACATGTACAGAATCAAATTTTGATAAGGTTTAGCGAGATGGACAGGTGTATAAGATTGTTGCATGGGGTGCTTCACCAGCTGTAATTGGCCAATTTTGTGTCGGTTTTTAATGGTTTGGAGTGATAAAGTCTTGATAACTGCACAGCGCTTGCGTACTCAACGACTGTACATTACTTATATATTTTTAACGTTAAAAAATACTATTTATCATTCTTACACCACACTAACATGTTTTTTTTTAATCATTTTTGTCATTTATTTAAACACATATTTACACATCAATATGTATTTAAATAAAAAGATAAAGATAACAAATCATATATTGGCATATAGTGTAGGAGATGATAAGTTCTTCCAGTTAATTCAGTTACGCAATGCCTGCCTTGCCATGCATGTTACAGTTAAGACATTGAAAAAGTGATCGAGTTTTCTTAATAATAGAGATGATCATTTTGTTTACGTAGAATGTGGCCGATTCGAAAGTTTGGTTTTCCAAATTTACAAATTACTACCAATTAATTGGGTCAAAATCCTTCATGGATTTCCGAACTGGTGGATCATGTTTGAGAGATTTACTATATTATTGAGATTTCAACCTAAACCAGCATCATGATTGTGAAAATGATCGGCATAATATCATTCAGATCGCTCTCACTAGTTGCTTAAATTTATCATAATATAGGTCAGACAATTAAATTCACCTCGAATAATGAAAATTTATCAAACTTTCTTCTCTAAAAGGAGAAGAAAAGGTTGAACAGGGGCGAGTAAAAGGTATTAAATCATGTTTTCCTCTCGAAGAATAACATTGAGATGAAATCAGAAGTCTGATCTGAAAGGATCATCTAAGGTGGGATCCATTAGTCAATAGGAGACCAATATAAATGAAAGAGAAAGCAGCAAAAGATCAAATAAAAATAAAATCCAAAAAACGAAAGGGCTACATTTGGATGTTAAATTAAGTTGAGCTAAGTTGAATCGAGATGATAAAATATTGTTAGAATATTATTTTTTAATATTATTATTATTTTGAGATTTGAAAAAGTTGAATTATTTATTATATTTTGTATTGAAATTTGAAAAATTTGTAAAAACAAGAACAATCGAGAGAGAATACCCACAAAAATTAAGGTAATTTGCTACCTTCAAGCGCTAACAGAAAAGGGCATTTACAACAATGACATTGTTAAATCAACCTAAATGCACCTGTATGCATCATCTCATCCTGTCAATAGGTATCCAGAATGACCATCCATGCCTAAATACCCTCGTGATCTTAAGAGTGTTGCAATTGACAAAAATCAAAAACCAAACAAACAGCATATATGAGTACTAAAGTTTCTACCTTAAAAACGGAGTTGACACGCAGTTGATCTCAAGCACTACAACAAAATGACTGAACTGCAAACACCAAAATCCACTTGCAAATAGTTGCTCATCATTTGATCTTGTCGGTAATATCAGAGATGACTTTACCCATATTCAGAGCCTTCATTGGTGCAAACGGTCGCTTCATGTCCTGCAAAATAAAGCACAGAAATAGGCAGCTAGCAGAGAGGTTGACCAGATGTTTTCCCGGCCGATATCTAAACATCTAATAGAACTGCCTGTGGCACAAGAATGGCACGGCCACAAACATTTACCATCGTTATAAATATGATAAGAAAACTGAGAATCTCCTTGTCAGAAAAGGATCTAAAATATGAATGAAGAACTCCATGCCACATACAGAACTTGGGGTCTGGAAATAGTGATAAAATGAAACGTACCTAAGGTTCTCAAGCATCATGCACCAAGCAATTGGATTAAAATACTTCATCAAAATGATTTGTGGCAACCATAATATCATCTATGTTTGCAGCTAACTCGATAACTCATGAGAAGACAGAACAAGGTGAAGTTATGTCTTCATCAGATTTTTTGTGACGATCAGAATAAGTTGAATAACATTTAAGCTGCCAGTACCTCAACAGTGTTTAAGGAGTGTCTGAAAAATGTCAGGGAAGTTCTCAAGAATAAAATAAATTCCAAAGTTTGGGCATGTATAGTAACCTAACACGTGGGTTTTGCTATAAATAAGGTAACAATACTTGTAAAAAAAAGTAACACTAAAGAGGTTTTCATTCCATGCAAGATGCTAGCCCATAAATGTCATATACTCTGTTCTCGAGTATCATCCAGTGGAAATCAATTTATTCATCAGACCATTTTCAGGTTACTACATCTCTTTGTCAATACAAAATATATAACCTAAACGGCGTATAGAAATTGATGTTTTAAAGAATGCCACATGCAATTCATGATACATGTCAATATCCGAATAGAACAAATTAACTATTGAAGTTTATTTGTGCTGGAAAACATTTACCAGAAGACTGATGAATGTCTCTCCACCTTCCTCCCGTATTTCAAAGCAACCCCTTCTTGGCTGTTGAAAAGAAGAAAAACAAAAACTGAGTCAAATCACCAATCCCATAATTAAATGGCAATCAACTTCAAAAATATGAGTCACATGGATAATTTTGAGCTATAAGGGGACCCTTTATAATTATTTGGTTTGAGAACAGTATCTCTTTAGGGAAAGAAGTTAGGTCACCTAAGGATGTACTCATGATTCACTCACTTGGAAGAGCAAGAAAGACACAGTAATGGATTGAATCGACCTAGGCAAGTTCACTAGGAATACCTTACATTGGCCTTTTAGAGGTGCTTTCATATTTTGAAACCAAAACTCTTACTCAGACAACAGGATGGAATACAAAGAAGCTATTTTCATCACATTTATCCCATCTCGTAACATATAATGGTCTTATCCTAATATAATAGCATTTACTAGCATACCTTATCAGGATTGATCACCACTGTGATACCAAAAACACCTTTCTCCAAACCTTCTTTAACCTGAATAGCCCTTGTCTTGAATGAATTGCATTGTTTGCTAGGGTAAAGCAACAAATAAATTAGGAAGAACACCAACATAGGAAGTTTATTCTTCTAAGCAATAGGCTGTTATCAGTGGTATAAATCAGAAATCAGTGGACAACATGTTGGGAAATATTCACCACAATGGTCAAAAACAGAAGACTTCAACTCACAATAGCGAAAAAGGGCAGGTTTACACATGGCAATAACCTCTAACACAATCAGATTCACTCGGCCATCTACAAAGCTGAGAAACGAAGCCAACAACCTTCAGCAAATCCATTCCCCTAAATGCCTATTACAGAAAACGCCGAAGAAAATAACAGGAGAATCATTCAAAATGCCTGTTACAACAAATTTAGCCCCGAGCTGATATTTTCCTAGTTTCATTTTGACCCAAGAACAGTCCTTGCTACACTCAAAATATCATTTTCCCTATCTGTATCCGTTTTCTTAAAAGCCAAACAGAAAGACTTACCGGAAACACATCGAATTTCGATTTTTCATCATGTAAAACAAACTTAATCAAGAACTGAATAACCAAACCAATTACTACAGAAAGCCCTAATCGGTTCGCTAACGATGAAAAAACGAAACAGCAAACGTAAACCCAGCCAACTCAGGTTACGCAACAACTTTGCTTACGTGAACAGAGTTTCCCCTATTTTTCTTCCTGGATAACAAAAACTCAGACACCGCCCTAAAGCTTAACTCTCCTCTTTCCCTCCTATTTGTATAAGCAACAAAAAGAGAGAGAGGGGAAGATAGAGAGAGAGAGGACGTCAAAGTTTCACTTTCCTTTGATTTATGCCTTCTATTTCGTACCAAAAGAACAAAACTTTCTTTCACTTGAGTTAAGAAAATCACCAGTGCTCAATCACTATGGTCTTGGCCTTCGCCACTTCCAAATTGTCCTCCCCCTGCACTTCCTTGTTGACAGCCTTCTTTGCTTTCTTCTTCTTCGGCAACTCGGGCTGCGGCCAATCAACCACGAGGTCAGCCAAGTTTGTATTGCCCGCTCGCTTGGCCGCGCTCCGAGTCACCCTCGTTGACAACTTGGGCTTCGCTGGCTCTTCCTGCACATCTCCGCGTTTCCTGGGCGCCATTGAAATCCCTCTCTCCCTCTCTCCTTCCCTCTCTCCCTGTTTCTGATCTCCCTCTCCCTCCGGCTCTTTACTCCGCTTAATGTTTGCTTAACTGTGACGCTCTGATAATTTTATCGTTTTCCCGCTAGATGAATTTAAACGGACGGTGTGGATTTCATGGCTGTTGCTGTGTACGGGTGGACAAAGTAATGTTAAAGACAGTAAAAACTGAAAAGACGAGACGGCGGCGAGCATGGGCTTCCGAGTGCAAATGAAATATTTCGGTGACTTTTACTCAAGACCAAGTTGACTTTTTTTTTCTCCCTCTTCAACTCCTCGCATATTGCTACCTGCTGCCAATTCAGCTTCTGCTTCGGAGAGATCAAGGACATAGGCCCTAAACTCTCGTTGATATAGTCAAATCTAAATAAAGTCACTGACATGAAAATATGCTTCATTGACTACGTTTGGATGATATTTTAACTTATTATTATAATTTTTTTAAATTTTAATATAAAATATAATAAATAATTTAATTTTTTAAAATTTTAAAATAATAATAATATTAAAAAATAATATTCTAATAATATTTTATCATCTCAACTCAATTCAATATCTAAACACAACTTTAAATTAGATAAATTCATTTAAGAATAACTTTCAATTATAGTAAATTGAAGTCTTTGGTCATATTTGGATATGTAATAGAGAAATGCTTTGGGTCCAGAATTCGAGATCTAAAAAGTATCCGAATGAGATTTTTTTTTATTTAATAATTAAGAAAGTGTTTTTTAATGATGTTATGAATTTTTTATTTTTTTAAAAAACGTTTATGATGATTCAAAAAATATATGAAGAAAAAAAAAAGAAAAATAAAAAAAGTGTAATACAGTATTCAGAATCCTTATTCGGAACCTATTTTCGGTAGCAGTAACAATACTCAATGCAATATAGCTCGATTAAAGTAATTGTTTGTTATTATTTTGTTTCTTTCTTCTTTATTTTTTCTCTTTCTATCAAAGTCTGTTGTTTTTTTCTTGAAATTTGTTTTCTTCTTCGTTTTCGCTTCTTTGCTCTATTCTTATGAAATGGACTCGCCCGATTTAACATCACTACGTTTGTGATTATCAATATTAAATGATGATTGAAAATATGATTTTTTAACTGATAATTTAATTAGAATAAGAATATTAATTAACATATAATCGGTAGAATAATAAATATGATAAAAATAAATAATTTTAAAAATTTTTAAAAAATATTAATTTATTATTATATAAAGAATAAATGGATAATCCAATAGGAGGATTAGATGTGAATAGAATAGGCAAAAACAAATTCATGTCATATTAGTTAAAAATTGGATTTGGCTTTGACTATTCCAAAGAGAGTGCTCTAAGGTGCGGTTTGGATAGTGAGATGAGATGAGATGGTTTTAGATGAAAGTTGAATAAAATATTGTTACAATATTATTTTTAATATTATTATTGTTTTGATATTTGAAAAAATTAAATTATTTATTATATATTACGTAAGAATTTAAAAAAGTTATAATGATGAGATGAAACACTTTCGCCATCCATCTAGTTTGAAGAGTGAGATAAAATAAGATGAGATACCAAATTTATAAATGATAATGAGATGAATTGTAAATAATAATAAAATAACTTGAGTTCAAGTTTTTATTAAGTTTTGAAAAAAGAAAAAAATAATATTGTAAAGTTAAAGTAAATATTATAAAGTTAACTCAGATTTCAATTCATGTCATTCTCATTTCTTATGATATTAGTTTTATTTTCCTATGTATGACATTTGAGTTTTTATAATATTTATAATTAAATCATTTTTATAATTTTTATCCGTTTAACGGCGGTCCAAGTACTCCAACCACGACAAGCATGATAGAAAAGATTGATTATTCGATGAAGAAACCCACAAGGGAGTGGATCTTGGCATATTTTAAGAAGAATAAAATTAAAAAAAAAAATTAGAAAAATAAAATAAAATAAATTGTGATGTATAGTGTATGAAAATAATAAGTAGCAAATCTCATTTTTTTAATTGGCCTACAAAAGTCTTATTTTTCTTCAATTGAGCTGCACTTTTAAAGTCTAGGTTGGATACGAAGACCAGTAGCTTTTTTTTTAAAAATACTCCTAAAGTATTTATATAAAATTAATTATTTGATGTAATTCTTCGTGTTGTAAACCTACTTTTATTATTTGACTGTTTTGAATGCTTTTAATGCGCAGAATGTGATGTTCCAATAGAACTAATACAAGATGCTAAGAACTGGCATTTTCATAATAATTATTGTACTCTGAGTGAATTTAATGAATATTAAAAAACTCACTCTAATTATAACAATTATAAAAAATCTAAATCCCATTTTTTTAAAAATCTAAACTCACTATATAATTTAATTTAAACCATGTAGTTCCATAACAATTATAAAAAATCTAAATCCCATTTTTTTATGATAAAAATGTTTGGATAATCAGAAATGTTACTTATCATCCTACACCACACATTTTATATATTTTAATATTATTTATTATTTTTAATATTATTTTATTTTATTTTTGTTAAACTAATTGAGTTGTTCTACTTATCATTCATATACAAAAATTGAAAAAAAAAATATATAATACGTGAAATGTGTGAATTATAAGTAGAATTATTCAAAACTTAATCCTGTGAAGAATCTGATCGAAATGTCCGGAAGGTTGATCACCTCACAATGTTTATCCAAACATTTTTATGTGATAACAGAGGTGAGGGCTGGAATAAAATGATGCTGACCCGACCAAATAATGACACTGATGGAGGAAAGTTAAGGTGTCGAACTTGTCGGGTTGGAGAAAATGTACATCAATTTACCCAAAGTTTCAGGATGGAATTTTCTGGCAAATAGAAAACAAGGCCGCTTCTTCCCATTCCATAAGCAAGGGGTGACCATTGCTCTCTTCTGCGGTGGGAAAATGAAAACAAATGGGTCAAGATCAGGAATATGGCTTAAGGTTCCATTTAGTACAATGGACATTTATACCAAAAGAAAACAATTAAGATAAAAATCTGGCCTAAATCATTACCATCTTGAAGGAATAACTAAAGAAAAATGTTATTCATGTTTTTTAATCATCATCTTTTCATCGGCTCCCGCGTATCATCAAATAATTAATAGATAGATTGAAAAAATATTACTTATCTGTCCATCGATTAAGTACGTTTTCACAATGAGTTAAATTGAGATGAAATGAGTTAAGATAAAAATTAAAAATTAAATAAAATATTGTTATAATGTTATTTTTTAATATTTTTATTATTTTATCATTTAAAAAAATTAAATTATTTATTATATTTTATATAAAAATTTAAAAAAATTATAATAATCAAAAGATGTGAGTTGAAATATTTTTACTATTCAAATATAGCATTAATGCCGCATGAAAATTTAATAAAAAGATAAATGATTAAAATGATGATAAATAAAACTTTTCGAAAATACCTTTTCCTCGGACGTGTACTTTATGCTCTCGTCCAAAGACTGAAATGGCCAACATGAACAAGATGTCGTCAGAACAATTGCAAGAGTAATATAAAATCTAAATTTGGCCTAGTTTGGGTACGGACGCAGCTAGGTCCACGCGTGAATTCCACCGAAGGTGGCCATCGGAAAGAGTAAATTTATTATTTTTTTTTTCAATTACATTTTTTTATATCTTTAAATATATATTTTTAAAAAAAATTCACAACATCATTTAAAAATAATTCTTTAATCACTAAGCAGAAAAAAAAAATCGGTGCTGCTTTCGGTGGCTTTCATATGTGGATTAAGCATTATCCTTTGGGTATACTATTATTTATTATTTTATTATTACTTTTCACATATTTTTCACTAATATTCATTACTATTTAATATTCTATTATTATTTTTTCTTTACTTATTTACTATTATTTACGGAATAACTGAGAATACTTACTGGCTAAACGCAACCACCAGAAAAATCAACAAAAGCAGAAGAAAAAGGTATAGGCACATACTGCAATGTTCTTCAGGAGCTCGTGAGTAACGTCTGGAGCCATATATGTTTTGGGGTGCCAGTTCTCTTCGGACCAATCAACATGTGTTACAGACCAATTTGAAATGCCAGCAGGATCAGTCATCTATAAAGAACACAGAAACGGAGTGAAGTCATGGCAATAAGAAACTCTGAAGATAGTTAAATTCAGATCTAGTCTGGCGTAGAAGATCATGGTTAGATTATACACTCACATGAAATAGAGTTGCAAAGTAATGCTCGTCTGAAAAACAGTACTGCCCATCCATATTTGGCTGAGAAAGTTAAGAACATCAATGACATTATATATATATATATATATATATATATATATATTCTTGATTTCAGCATTTGCTTGGAAGAACGTGTTAAATTGCAGGTATTGTCCAAAAGATAGACATGGAAAATTTCCATGAAAACATTGAAGGAAGTTTTATGTGAAAACCACCCAGGATTCTAGATTTTAGAAGTAGCCATCTCTTGTAAACGTAAGGCGGTATGCAGTAATCATCTCGAGATCATTATGTTGTTAATTTACAACATGGTTAAATTTAATGAATAAAGACTTGCCAACTTAGATCAAGTCAACAATTAGATATGCAAGGCAAAACAGGAGCAAGCCCTACAGAAGACCGGGTTCTTAATCTAACTAGAAATAGCATAAGCAAAAAATAAAATCATGGTTGGAAATGGATTACCCTGCAGTAAAGGCTGAATTTCCTGTAGTAAAAACTGTCAGATATAACCATTACAGCATGCTGCCGCTTCAGGGAGAACCACTGCAATACAAACATGATTCACAACCAATGATTTAAGAAATTGTTAATCGTCTGTACCATCAAGTCATATTATCTGATTGAAGAACCAATTTTTATGCCAAAACCAAGCCATCATAGCATGTATTCTGCATCTGTCATTGAACACGAACATAAGACCCAATCCATAAATTATAAACTTCTGAATAGATTCTCTACTGATTTTCTTGAATAAAATTGTCAGCTGCAGCTCAAGACAAGCGCTAGGGCCTAGGAACTAGCGAGTTGCAAGGCAGAACACAACAACAATGATGTCAGTACACCGATTCTAATCTACATTCATTCGCTTACTTCAATTTATGTTCAGAAAAAGAAGTATCTAAACTTTTGCCATCGTGATCATGTAAAGGGGAAAACTTGAAGTTTAGTTCCTGATCATTGCTAACTAGGCTCATTCATTATATCACATGTGTGTGTGTGTCTCTCTCTCTACACAGTATATGGGAAAAATGTCAGGCCATCCTAAATTCAAAAGCTAGCGCAGATATCCCGAACCTCAATGTCCTAAAAGGCCTTGGGAGTTCATGCAGAGTAATTCTTTTCCACAAGGGAAGTTTGCCCTTTGGGTGGGAACAGGCAATTTAAAGCTGGGTGAGTTGCTGCATTCCAAAGGTATTGATAACTATTAAATAAGGGAGCCAATTATGATAGATAATTTCGGCCATTGCTTTCAAAATAATGAATAATTCTCTTCTGCAAACAAATGAATAAGCTTTAAGCATCTAATCCACTTCAGTACAAATTCATAATATCATACCTGTGAAGCCTTCCGGAAATCATCTATTTTAACCTCTGGAAACATACGCTCTGAATACCTGCCTACTCCGTTTGGGCCAGGATCCAAGATGCTGGAGAGGGAGATAGACAGAGAGGGATACAAACACAATAGAGATCATTGTGATATATATTAAATCAGAGGTTCTCTTTCACAAACTATTATAGATTGCTTACCAGTCAATAAAGCTGACATTTGTATATATCAGATAGTGATACACATATTGGAAGCCATGCAGGGGTATACAACTTTAAAAAGATTACAAAAGAAAAAAGGAATTAGACAAATCCCAGAAAAATATCAAGCATGATTTCACAAGGGTAGAAACACAAATCTGATAATTAAATCACCTTTCAGACAGCAGTACAAACTGCTGGTTATCAGGGTCTAGGAGTGCATTTTCCAAAAGCCTCTTCTCTGCATCAACCATGGAGATTTTTCCCCAGACTACCTGCAACAACATTGCTCAGTATATCAACTTAAAGATCTGTTTTGATGAATGAAAAAACATTATTCGTATTGTACAAGTTTTATTAATGATTTAAATAACATGGCTCCATTTACCTTCTCACTCCGAATGTCCCGGCCCTCGAAATAGGGGCTAACATGCACTGGTTTTTCATTAGATGAATGTACATAAACAGAGAATCTGCCCTCATGGCCCTATGGAAAGAAATTAAACCATATTAAATTTTGTTTAGGGGACAAAAACTACTTATATTACGTGTGAGAAGAATATCAAGTTGCACTTGAAATGCTGCAGGTAGAATTAGAAGTTCCCGCAGTCAATCTTTTAATGAATGAATGGTTGCATGCACCATCCACTTCTATGTATAATTCATACCTCGATAAGCACATTAAACTACTGAAATTTTAGAATTTGCAGATGTTTACCTCCTGAGGAAGTCGTTAACTGTAACCAGTCAATGCTATTACTATAGTTTCAGGCCTTTCATTTATACTTCAAAAGACTTCCCTTCAAGCTTAGTTTGTTGTTTGTATTTTTTTATACTTCAAGTTATAGTTGTTTGAATAATTATACATACTTCTAGCAAAACTTTGGTTGTCTCAGTCACTTTTTGGTGCCTTTTCTGTTCTATCATCACTTGAGATCAACTAGAACATTCAACCAAGGATGGAAGTTCAGGTGTTTTCCCCTAGCTCGCTATAATGTCATGTCTACAGCTGAACGAGATTTAAGGATTTTCAAAATGGGAGGTTGGACTAAAACTTCAAGAAAAACTAGAGTTATTTCCATGTGAAAGAGTGAATGAAAGCACAAACACATGAGAAGCTATATGCATTAATTAGTGCAAGAATAAGCGAAACGAAATAATTGAAGAACACGAAACAAAGCCTTACACGGAAAAAGTTATCCCAGATCTCCTCAAAAGGTAATGAACCTGAAGCCAGAAACATGAAAGCAATTTTTGGGTTTTTTGATTGAATAGGTGGTATCTTCAAAATTTCTTTTAATACAACTCGAGCCGCAATCTGATCATCATCATCAATTAATTCCTGTGAAGGATGCTGTTCCAGCACAGCACAACCACCAGAAGAAAAGACAGAGCATGCAATTGAGCTTCTTGGTGGGTGAATATAGACACCAAGCAGAAAAATGCTCGCCAAAGAAACCAAGACAATAGTCCATGTTGAAATTCGCCTCATTATACGTAATCTCTGTCTTGACCCAGACACTGTGTCTCCTATGCTTGGGCGCATTGCAGAAACTTTCTTCATTTTATGTTGATGGGATTATAAGTTTATAACTGCATCCAAGAGCATCTTTCAAATTCTTTAGTGTACCATGGAAAGACGAATGCTTTCCAACAGCAACTTCTCCCAAAACAAGATTACGCAGAGTAATGCAACAGCGATCCGAAGTTTCGACAAACAACTTGTAAACTGTATTACAGCTAGTACGAGGTTTTATTCATTAATTTAGTAAAATTAACAATGTATGTGCATGTCTACACGTGAAAGGATTTTCGCTGATCACAGGCGAAGGTTTAATCTTATGCAATTTCTAGATAAAATGAGTAAAAGAGAACAAAAATCACCATTCATTAAAAAAAAAAAAAATCTATGAAGAAAAAAGGGGAAAAAATATATACCACCCCTGCGGATCACACCTGCTTTTGCAGCTCTGGCAACCACGTACTCTAACCTACTCTATCAACCCTTGAAACGCAGAGAAAGACGAAACGAAAAGAAAGATATGAAGAAAATGAAGATTTTCACACCTTTTTTTTTTTCCCAATTGTTGCGTCCTCATGAATGAATTCAAGGTATGAAAATAGTTCTAATATATACACAATTATGGTGTTAACATAAATAGATTGCAAATGGTATGTTATAAAAGGAGATAAATTAAATAATGGATTCACTTATTTAATGATGTTCCTTGTGCAGCAGAAATCTTCCTTAATGCACCTGATATTTTTCGTTTACACATAACCGACAATTAATGTCAACATTCAAATAGATTCTGCAGATAACGTGCGTCAACATTCAATTCTTTCTTTGTGCAGCAAATGTTTTTCATGTGTAGCAGAGAGTGTTAACAAAGAACAGAACAGCAGAAGTATGCAATCCCCGCATTATCGTTACGAAAAAGAGTGGGATTGAGTAATTCTCCATATAACTGTAAAATGTGTAAACGTCACGTAACCACTTTAAAAAAAAGTAGAGTCTACTATTAAAAAATTAATTTTTTTATGTGGGTTTCATGTTTTATTCATTTTTTTCAAAGTGATTACGCAACGGTTGAACAATTCACAGTTGTAAATATATTTTCTGCTATTAAAAAATTAATTTTTTTATATAGTTCTTATATTTTATTTACTTTTTTCAAAATGATTACATGTCGATTATACAATTCACGATTATAATTATTTTTTTTCTTTTATTAATTGGACACACGCAAGCCCAACCTTTTTTATTCCTACTTTTTTCAAATACAAGCCCAACTGGTTGAGGCTCGATTTGGATTTAAGAATCATTTCAACTTATCTTATCTTATCATTATAATTTTCTTAAATTTTTATACAAAATATAATAAATAATTAAACTTTTTCAAATTCTAAAAAAATAATAAAATTAAAAAATAGTATTATAACAATATTTGATTCAATTTTTATCTAAAATTATCCCATCTCATCTCATCTCACTATCCAAACCTCATTTTAGAGCATTAGCTTAGCTAAATATCTTTTCATCTTTTAGCTAATATTATCCACATTTAGCCCACATTCAATTAGTCAAATTAATTTCATCTAAAATATGAGTTACACTAATTCTACTAATTCTATCATTATGAAATGTACTTTAAAAAGTCTAAATGTATTTTTTTATTATATTTCGCTTCTTCTTCTTTTTCCCTCTCTCCCGCGTTCTTCTTCTTCCCTCTTTCTCCTAACTCTACCCGTTGTTGGACCAAGCCGGTTATTGATCGCGTCGTCATCATTGTCCTCGACGCCCTCAGGTACTATCAACCCCTCTTTGTTTCTTTCTTTTCCTTTAGATTTTTTATTTTTGATTTTTTTCCTTTTAGGTTTGATTTCGTCACTCCCAGTACGTTTTTCGAAGGTCAGAATTTTTTTACTGCTTAGGTTTATCTTAATTTCTGCAAGCCTTGAGGTTTTTATTTTTAGCTGGCTTAAAACTGTGAGTGGTTGATATTGGTTGAGTGCATGTAAATGTCAGTGTCGAAGCCATGGATGGACAAGTTACGAGTGATTCAGAAGCTGGCTTCTGAGCGGGGATCTTCGGCTAGGATTTTCAAAGCTTTAGCTGATCCACCAACCATGAGTTTGCAGCGTTTGAAAGTGAGATTTTTTTTCCTTTTTTTTTTTAATGGTTTCATGTGCCTTTTTAAATTTTTTTCTGTGCATTCATTGTTATTATTATGTTTCATTAAAGAAATATAAATAATAATATTTTATTATTATAAAGAATATGATCGCTAATCCGATGTAAATTTTAAGTGTTAAGTGATTAGCTAAAAGTTAAAAAATTACATATTCTTCAAATTTTGAAGATTGGAATGACCAATCCAATGCCAATGATTTATAGCATGAGGAATAATTAATAAATTTTTTATACTTTAAAATCACATCAAATCATATTAATTTCTAGATTGTTTTTATATAATCATTTTAGGACTAAAGTATTTCCGTTATTAAAAATAATTTCAATTTTACATTACTACTATCTTGTTAGAGGGTAAATATACCAGGCCCAGATCAACATCCACTAAGTCCAAATCACCGTCCGGGAGCTAAAGAGGAGAAGAGAAAATGGATAAGGCCATGAAAAAGAAAGAGAGGAAGAAAATACAAGGAAGGGACAAGAAAAAAAGTGTGAAAAAGAAAAGAAAATGAAGTGATGGGGAAAGAGAGAGATTAAATGAGAGGAAAGCAAGTAGACTTGCAAATTATGAGTGACATAAAGTTGATTTCCTCACCTATCACTGACAAGGTCACAATAGGAAAAAAGAGTGGAAAAGAAAAGAAAATGAAGTGATGGGGAAAGAGAGATTAAATGAGAGGAAAGCAAGTCAGACTTGCAAATTAAGAGTGACATAAAGTTGATTTCCTCACCTATCACTGACAAGGTCACAATAAGAGAGATCTAAGATCTGAGGGACAATGGACAACCATTATGAGAACACATAGGTCATCTTAAACCTCATAACAAGAGCTCCAAGATATTATATTATCCATAAAAGAGGTCTTCGACTTCCATTATATATAGAAAAATAAGAAATTATGAGAGACTATAAAAAACTCATATTATAGTAAATTTACCCTCCAAACGATCCGTGGACACAAGTCTTGTGCCGAATTACGTAAATTTATGTCTTCATCTCTATTTACATTACCCGTATTTATTTTCTATTTACTACTATGGATGTACATGTTGGCACCATACCACTGTTGTGGATCGACATTATGGGCTTCAGACGACATCGATCGAGGTCCGGGTCATCACTGTGAGCTGAAAATGGCTATTTCTCCGGTTCTGACTCGTTGTTGGATTTTTTACATTAACATATATATTTAAAATAGGGTTGTAAATTTATCATTTTTCTTGACTAAATTGAGATTGAATTTATTTATTTTTAATCTAAAAACTTTAATTAGTTGATTTAAAATAATTTTGACTTTATTTAAAAAATGAAAAATTGAATAAAACAATTTGGATACTGCATCATTTGGGAGGCCAATTAGTGCCACCTCTATATTATTGAGCTTTGCTAGGTAGCACCAAACCGTCGCACCACGCTGGTCTTTTTTTTTATTAAAAAGAAAAATAAAAAAATAATTGAAAAAAAAAGAAAATTTTTTATCTCACGAAAATAATTTTTATATTTAATTCGTACTGTTTCATTAAACGAATGTTTTACATGTCAATATTGATACGTGATTTGATGCGTGAAATCACTTGTAAAAATACTTTTCTATATCATTAATGCTATTGTTTTACTCCATTCAATCGAAGTTAGCAAACTCTTAATACAAAGTTTTCACCTAAAATAAATTAGGAAATAATTAATTTTTTTATGTATTTAGAGTAAAAAATTTTATTTATCTAAAAATTACTTAAAAATCTTAGATGAAAGGACTATCGGTAATTCTCTTTCGAAGCATTAAAAACTAAAATGGAGGCTTAGAGGAATATATACGTGTGTGATCCCTGGAAAAATAACCTACTCCCCATCTTACAAATTTTAGGAATATTTTTCCTTCCATTAATCCAAACATCTTTTAAATTAAAAAAAATATCTCTTAATTTTTTCATCATTCAAAACAAAACATAAAATTAATAAGCTCTATAAAATAAAATAAAAATAGGTAAATAAATTATCAAAATACTTATATTGCTCTAAGATTTTGTGATAAAATTACTTAAGTAAAATATATCATATCTTGCATTATAAATAAATTATAAGAGCTAAAATGAATATCGTTATTCGTTATTATTCAAAAATCCGTGTACGAAATCGATGTAAACGACCAACATCCACGAGATAAGGCAAAAAATCAGGTTTGACTACATGGCAAAATAAATAACAGTATTTTAATTGCCGGTGGGTCCTCCTGTCGATTTCAATGCCTACGTAGGAAAAAATCTGGAACCTCTTGCCTGCAAGTTTCTTCGGAAGCTGAAGTTCCATCCGACTCCATGGCCATTCATTCTTCAACTCTATTACCATCCTCATTCGGAGGGCGTCAAGCATTCAAAACCTAAACTTCTAAAGTCTTGCTCACTTCCCTCCAACCCACCTCCTTTAGTTTCATTTCCTTATCGACACCGCCATCGCAAAACGTTGAGAATTTCGGCCTCTGTGTCGGTCTCCAACCCGGAGGTGCGGACCGGTCCCGATGATCTTGTTGCGTCTATCCTCTCCAAGGTATTTCCATTTCCATTTTCTCAGTCTGTGATTTTTTATGTTGTTTTTTTATGTTCCTAAATTTTCTTTGTACCCAAATGAAGAAAGCGAGAATCAGAGCCGGTTTTATGTTTAACATTGCTGCCGGTACAATTTCAAGTATTGTGGCTAGAATATTGCTGAAATCTAACGAATTTTATCGTTTGGGTCATTGTATAAGGTATGGCAGGCTAACATTTGTCCCCGGTGGCTCTTTTATAATAAAATGTAGTATACAAGAATTTTTCCCAAGCAAATAGTAGAGGAATGGAAGTTATTGAGGACAGTTGATAGTGGTTTCCAATCTTATTTGTATATGAAATTATTTGGACTCATGTGCATGCAACTTTGAGGGTTTGAATTTATCAAGAACCATTTCGACTGAGAAAGCCTCGAGTCCTCCTTCCTAGACACTCATAGCAACTGGATGATACATACTCCAGCTGATATGGGATGTCTATTGAAGGGCTTTAATCTTTTCTCCCCCTCTCGGCCTGTTGGGCCGTGTCATGGGCCCAGACAATAGCCTGGCCCATGAACCTTGAACCTCGACATACAAATTCACAGAGAGGATAACCACCCTAGAAACCTCGAGAGAGAGATTATCAGTATGTTATCCTTAGTAAGTGAAGTTTGAATATCTCACGACTGGACAAATGAAGGATCATGCGGTTATCACGTCAAATAGAAGATATCATAAGCTCTATTTATATCGCCAGGTATGACCATGAGATCATCTTTTTCACATTAAGGAAATAGTCATATTATACTGACTTAGGCATCGTAGGCGTTCCCACGAACCGCCAAAACTTGTCTCTCTTTGGTTGTAAGTGATCGTGTTAGAGGAGCTACGAAACATGTCCATAACATCTATTTTTGTAGATGCAAGAGTTTGGTTAGGACTAGGTGACTAAGATGATAGACTTTATTTTATGTTAGATTTTTTAATTTGGATGAATGTAAAACACTTTGAGTTTATCTAAAGTTATTTTGATTTTATCTAGAGGTTGTTAGTAAGTGTTTTAGATAAGTCAAAACAGTAGAATTCGAGTTCCAAGAGTTTTGATCTTATCCAGAGACGAGTTTAAATGGGAAACTGCTACTGCTACTGCTGAGAAGATAAGTGCCAGGTGTCAAAATCCTTCAGCAGAGTTTTACTGTGACGTGGAAACTGCTTCCAGAAATATATTTAAATTGTCCTACTGGTTAGGAACTGTAGTGATTTCAGCCTTGGAGATTTTGGAGAGTCTTCCGAGTGCTTATGTGTGAGAAAGAATTTTCTAGTTATTTTTCTGTCATCAAGTGTGATTGTGCTCCATGTTGGAGATTGAGTGATCGTGATTCAGTAGCTGGAGTTTCAAGAGAAGAGCTAATGTTTGAAAGTTGTCAGAAGTTCTGACTGCTACTACAGTAGAGGCAAGCGGGTCGTTTGTCATGTCAAATAAGAGAGTCAATTGAAAAAAGTTTTGTAATTGAGACTTACTTGTACTTGATTTTCAAATAATAAAATTAACTTTTCTTTTCTGGGTTTGGCTGTCCTGTAACGTTTTACCTTTAAAAAGTTCTTTAAAGGATTTCACTTCGTTACCAATCTTGGTGTTATGCAATTAATTTATTTTATGTTATTGTTTAGTTATTAAATAATTGCATGATTGACGACTAACCAATTTGTTGAGTGAATTGGTAGATCTTTATGTTATTTTACAGGGATGTTTGAGTAATTTTAATTTTAATCCCGAATAACTTAACCTTCCTGAAATTCTCATAGATGTCTATTTTATCAAAATTATAGTGTTCAAAGGAGTGGAATGTGGTTGGTGTGGGTTGTGCGAAGAATTAGAGGAAATCTGTTGACATTTCTGCCACTTGTGAGAGTTTGGTTGATCCTGATCACAGATAGTGATGTTATTTTGATCACTTATATTAGTTCCCACAGAACACATAATTCGTACACGAAGTATGCAAATAACATGAACATTGAAGAGGAGTTGACGTGCGAGGGTACAACCATGGAAGCAATTATCGAAAATGGGATTATCAGCTCTAAAGGATGACTTGGGTAACATGGCAAATAAGCATATCATGGCAGATAATTAGTATTCAGTTATCTGTGTTGTGTTGTATGTCTTTAAATTGTCAATGTGGTAGAAGTAAGGTAGGCTTCAGACTTGACTTGTATTGTGGTGGTCTCCTACCCATGGTTTATAAATACCCAACAGCTATTGAAACTTAAGTTATTATATCTCTGAATTAGGTCACACAAACAGATCGAGAAGTTTTGCTGAAAAATGAAGAACATAAAGAGGTAGCTGCAGTGGCCGAAGAATTGCAGAAATATTGGCGTTGATGAGACTGTGAAATGTCCTCTCATATTTGGTGTTAAAAATAAAACCTGTATTTCTCCTCAACCATCTGATTGATTCCTAGAACTTCAAGTCTTCATGCATACTGGGTTGGATCCTCTTTTTCTTCATCTATTAGATTAGCTTTCTTTTCTTTTTTCTTTCCAATAAAACTATTTAGTTGATAAAATAAGTTTCATGATAATATTGCCAGTACTTTTGAGACAATGTATGTTGTTTCATGCAATGAACTCCAGCTGAATGGCATCTTCTTTGATTTAAAAGAAATAGGATGGAGGGCCACGTTGTGAGTTCAAGAGCTATTGGATGCTTCTGTAACTTATCAATCAAAAAACAATTAACCATTCCATTACGTTTCTATTGGTCTTCACCCATCGACAAGGTGCATGAGATATGTACAATGCTGCCTAAACAGGAAGTTTTCTCCTACCTGGTATTTGCAATTAGTGACTGGAGATGTCAAAATGTCCTAAATTCTTTTGACTAAATAATGGTACAATTTTTTGTTTTGTGGCCATCATTAACAGGGTCAGTCAAGCTACTTGGGAGTTTTGCTTCTTTGCACCTTGCTGTCACTTAACTTCTAAGTTGTTAATTATTGTCTATTCTGTTATGGGTTGATAATATAAGTTCTTTTCAGAGTGGGATGTCGTTTACTGCTCAGTTCCAACATCACCTGGGGGTGGCTACAGGAGTGCTTTGGGCCGCCTTGTTTTCAAAACCAAGGAAATGATACAGGTTGTTGAAGCACCTGAAACTGTCAGGAACAAGGGTCTCCTTTTCTGCTTTTGGGTTTCTGGATGGGGAGGTCTCTTTGACAGGTAATGCCATCAACAATTTTATTGCATGTAATGAAAAAACCATGCTCTTACACCATAGTGCGCATTTGTGAATTTAGGCAGAGGATCTTGCTCTATTAAAGTCTGAATATTCACTTTGACAAAAAAGAAGTGAATGTCTTACATTAATAGATGTTTGTGCTGAATTTCTATCTTCAAATTTACATGGACGGGGACACTGACGGCTCTTGATGATAAATGGACAAGAGTTGTGTTTGAGCCACCTGAACCGAAGATAGGAGCACTGGAATTCTGATACGGCGGTCAGAGTGAGAGGTTAAACGTACATAGATGACAAGATCAGGCTGGGGAAGGGCTCTAGAGGCTCTCTATTTGTTTTCCTGAGGCGCAATTAAACTGGCGTTAAAGGTCCATCACGTGGATAACATTTTTTCTTTCACTGCCTTAAATGTGATATATATAAATAATCAATAAAAGAAATCAATAAATTTATAAAGAAAAAACCAGAAAAAAGATGTGAAGAGACAATGAGTAGAAAGCTAAAATATCAAAATCAGTGTCCGCCAATGTTTTTCAAGAATTTAACAGAATACAACTTTATTTAGCCTCATATGTGCTGTAACGACTGCAATATTTCAATCCACCACACGCTTTGTAGTGTGAACTCCATGTCTTCCATAGGGCCCCCCGTTCTGTACGCTGATAAATATTTTAACTGGGATTGGGTAGGGTGCGCCTAGCCCGTACAGTAGTGCAACGCACAGGCGACGCGCGGAACCACCAGTAGCAAGCTACCGTGATGGGCTTCCCCCTTGAAAAATTAATTTAATATCGTGTGATCCATTGGACCACGTATCAGATATTAAACTGATAAGAACAGATACTACACTTGATCTTAGCCAAAAGGCCGAGAAAGGTATGCTCAAACCTGAACGCTTGCTTTCACTTTTATAGAAAGCCTTTGTTTCTCTCCTCTCTCATCTTTTCAATGTGGGATCTAGAGTCGAATTAAAGTATCCTACCGACTATTAGGAGTAGCGATTAAAGTATTTTTCGTAAGTACGAAGATCGTCGCCCCGTGTCATGCTAAACGCATCCTCTGAATTTCACATTGCTCCCCCCGCCCCCAACCTCTCTCTTCCCTACGTACTCCATCGTAGATTCTCTGTCCGTACAATCCCACCGGCCTCTGCCTTTTGCTTGATCAAGACGTTGCGTTGCGCACAAGGAGTTCCTTCCTCATTTTCATCATTTTCTCTGTTCGTGTGTGTCTGAGAGAGATCGGAAGCAGAAGAAGCGAAGGTGGATTCGTGGATTGACTGACTGATCGAAGCTTCTTAGATCGACGATTACTTTCGAAGGTTTCTTCTTCGACTTGTTTCTGTTGTTTTCTAGATCCGATGTGATCTGACTTTCTCTCTCTCTCTGTCCGCGGTGCATGAAGCTGCTGCTGCTTCTTTTTCTAATTAATTAGATACGCTGTTATTCTCGCTTCTCGCATTGTATAATATCATTCGCTCAAAGATTCTGTCACAATTCAACCTGTAATTTCAATATTACAATGGTTTAACTTGTATTTTTCACGATTATTTAATATTTGATCAAGAAGAAGAGTGCCTCTACATAACTATGTGTTGATACTAACTTCTTTTTGTCGATGTTCTCTCTTATGGGGGTTTAATTTGTTTTCTTGTGATGTCTATTCGGGGAAGAAGGAAATGGTGGAGGACAAAGGGATTGGGGAAGTTGAAAAGGAGTCTGCGGCTGGCGGTGCTGCTACGACGACTAATAATAGTAATAATAATGAGGTTGGGAAGAAGAAGCAGCGGGGACTTCTTTCTCGCGTTTGGAAGGGAATCTTTAGACTACATGGTGATGATTTCGAAAAGAGACTGCAGTACATTTCTAAGGAAGAAGCCGCTGTTCTCAACAGAACGAAGCGGAGATCCCGGACTTGGAGGCGGATGACCCGTAATCTTATCATATTCTCTGTCATTCTTGAGGTACTCTTTGATCTGTTGTTACTTGTTCTAATATTAAATCGGTCCCTTCTAGTTCAATCATTGCTTTGTAGCATGTATTGCACTAGAAGCCTTTGTGTTTGGGACGTAAGAGGACTAAGAACCTGGCGAAAAAAAATAGTAGTTTGTTTTTATTAGGATTGGCAGACATTCATGATTGCAGTACCAATTGCTAATAACTTCTGATAGCGAGTGCGTGCTTTTTCTTCGGTGTATGAGAGATGTGAATTTTCCTTATGGTTGCAAATATTTCCTTCGCGCGTTGCTATGTTTGAAAAGTTTTCGCTCAGCTTCAATCCATGAAGGTAGGATACGAATAAGGAATATGTATATAGCTGCGTGCGGATGTGAATATGACTATTCCTGAACGGAATAGGAACCTATACACACGGTTGTTGTATACCTCGTATACTCCTTGTTGATCGATAACAAAACATACCTCACAAAAAAATGTATGGATTATAATGTTGCATGTCAAAAATTCTTCTAGCATGATAATTGCCGCCTTTTCATTCCCTTTTTATTGTCCCTTTTTCAGGTTGTTGCTATTAGTTATGCTATAATGACAACAAGATCAATGGACTTGAACTGGAAGATCAGAGCGTTCAGCGTTTTGCCGATGTTTCTTTTCCCTGCTTTATCTTTTGTTGCTTATTCGGCATTTATAAGCTTCATAAGGATGTGTGAGCTTCTCAAACTTCATTTCCAACTTGATTTCTTAAAATTTGTATGTTCCATGCTCATTGTACATGCTAAAATCTTTGTGTTCATAATTCATTTGTCCTTCAACACCTTGTGGCCACAAGGGACTTCTCTGTGCCTAATTCGTCTTTATGGGACCCCTTTGCTACAAGTGATACTTGGTTTGTTTATCTTTCCCATGCCTAAAGTCATGTTGCCTTTTCTGTTACCTCAGCAGGGAAACTAGAATAGTAAATAGAGATAGTGGTCACGAACTTGGGAAGGACACTATGAATGGGTGTATTTTTCCAACCTTTAGTCAAATATGACCTTCTGAGTGATCATAAGACTTCACAGTAATTTCAGACTTTCCTAAAATGGAGGATTTATATGAGACACCTCATGGAGGTCTATAATTATATACTTGCCCTGGAGGGCACACTCCTCAATATTGGCTTGAATTGTCTTCCTGTAATCTCCTTCTTTAAGGTGACAATAGTACTTTGTTTATTATGCTGGGCTTGATCTTTGGTTCAAATGCCTACTTTTGGAACCATAGTTTAGGGTTCTTAACTTTTTAATTGGAAATTCATATGGCCTGTAGCTTAGGAACCCAATGTTTAATTGAACTTTTGGATCAATGTTTTGGATTCGGCTGATGCAAATCTCTGTATATCTGCCTAAGATTTCACTTCTAATTAATGACTCCAACATACACCTCTACATATGTCAGTCCTATAGACTACTAAAGAACTCTTGTGTAGACATCCCTCTCTCTATCTCTCTCTTTCACAGTGCTATGTAAATTGTGTTACAAAGGGTATTGATTTCTATCTCAAAACTTGCGCAAACCTTAAATCGAGGTGGCATATTAATGTGATGATGTTTTACCTGTAATTGGATAGGTGATAGGATGGACCAGAAAACTCTGGAAAGACTTCGGGCTGAAAGGCAGGCAAAAATTGATGAGCTTAAAGAGAGGACAAATTATTACACTACTCAGCAGCTTATTCAGGTTGTGATTTGGAAGCTTGTCATGTTGTTATGTTGCTTTCATCATCCTTTGCACCTGGAACTGAGTTCCTATAGGCCTTTGAATTTTATAATAAAAAAATGTGAAGCTTGAAGAGTTAGCCTTGGTACACAATTTTCCTTTCTTTAATTCGGGAGTTGAATATGTGAAGGGCCTCATTTGGTTACATAAATTATCTCATCTCATCATTACAACTTTCCCAAACTCTCACACAAAATACAATAAATAATTCAATTTTTTCAAATTTCAAAATAAAAATAATATTCTAACAATGTTTTATTCAACTTTCTCTCATCTCATATGTATAATCAAACGAGGCCTAAGAGTTGCAGACGTATTTGGTATGAGGCACTGGATTGAGGGTCATATCACCTGTTTTCTTTTTAGTATCCACATATTTTCATATTATACCTGCTCCCCGCATTACTTTTTATTTATTTTTTCTGTGCAGAGATATGACCCTGACCCAGCAGCAAAGGCAGCTGCTGCAACTGTTCTTGCATCTAAGTTAGGTGCAGATTCGGGCCTGAAGTTGTATGTGGAAGATGAGTCAAGGCTTAATGCTCCAACAGGGAAAAGCAATGATGCTGAATTTGTGCAAACTGGTGGGCTTCGAAATCGGAAACAAGTGCACACCAGTTCCAACAGTTCAGGTGGCACTTCATTGCATCATTCTGATGAGGAAACACCTCGTTCTGAGGGAACTGAGGGTCCGCAGACTTCCGAGCATAATCACCTGGTAGTTAGCCATAGTTATCCTCAGGAATCAGCCACACAGGATGGAGGATGGATTGCTCGAATTGCAGCATTACTTGTGGGCGAGGATCCAACTCAATCCTATGCACTCATTTGTGGCAACTGCCATATGCACAATGGTGAGAGGCCTGCGTCCCATATATTTTCTTACAGATATATACTCCTTTTAATCGTAGAACCAAATCAGAGTTACTTGATCATGCACACCTGCACAGACAGGCACATCTCCCTTTGTTAGCTGTTTTGTCTGCAGAATGTGGTTGGCACAGAGAAATCGAATTCATGTATTTTTTTTACAGGACTTGCCAGGAAGGAGGATTTCCCATTCATTACTTATTACTGCCCACATTGTCATGCTCTAAACAGGCCAAAACAGTCCGAGGAGGAGCATGTTTCCGGGTCCAATACCCTCAATATCGGCTCCCTCAGAACAGGGGGCAGTGATTATGTAATCAACGATCCCAGTCCTTCTACGAGCGACAGTGGTTTGACAACTGCCAGCCCTGTAAGAGCTGGTTCAGAGATTGAGGAAATAATCGAAAAGGAAACCTCCGAGCAGGTAGGTAGTTGAAAGCCAGTGTTGGGATGGAGCTATATCTAATTAGGGGGTCTCACCAAGAAACATTTTTTATACTTTTTTAAGATTTAATACGTAATTACTAGTTTTGGTTGTAATCATTGAAATCGTTTGCACTACTTTTCACAAATCTTCCAACAATTGCATGATTCGGGGGCTGTGCAGAATCAGTGAAGCCCGATTAATCCGCTAAAAATCAGATGCTACGTACAATAAAAATGTGGAAGTCATCTGGTCCTTCTTTAGACCTTTGTGTCTCCAGTGGATGACAACACGTTTCTTCCTTTGTTTGGAGGAGGTTTCTTTGTACCCATGTATGCGACAAGATCTAGAGCTCCTGTTAAAAATCCTAATCCCATTATTCCATTGGTCCATCTAAATCTTAGTGTTAGCAATTAGCAAATACAATACACTTTCACGAACTCGACCAAAAGAAAGAATACGCAGCAAGCGAATTCGGAAGATTTGCTCCCCTGTTTTAAAAGTAATGTGACCATTTAAGCGTATCTGTAAAATCATATCAGAATGCTGGTACGATGTAAAAGTCTCGGAAAGACGCTGAGCCCCCTCTCTGTGTCTGAAGTCAGTCCAAACAAACGATCCCAAGAGTCTGGACTGTCTCTCTCTGTCTCTGACTCTGACCCCTCCCTTCTTCCCCAAGGGACTGTTCGACCTTTCCTCTTTTTTTTTTTTTTTCCCCGGAATAATGTTCGCATCTCATTTTATTTTCATTCTCAACACCCAAACAAAATACCAAGAAAATGAAAGGTTTCCTGCAATTTCATTCGTCGGTGAAACTCCAGGCCCCCGGCAATCGAATCATTCCATTTGCATCATCGAACTCCTGGCTTGACTCTCTCTTGGTTCCAGTTTTAAACTCCCCCCACCCAAAAGAAAAAAACCAAGATAAAAGAAGCAGAGGTTTCCTTCGCCTTTCTCTCGTCTCTCGCATGTATCCACTATGTCTCTCTCATTTCATTTTTCATTTTAACTTCACTATGCAAAACGGTGGTTTTCAATTTGTAATTTTTATTTTTTGCAGGGTCAATCAGGTTGGTAAGATGAGCCGACCAACTACGGAAGCAAAAACAAAAGATACAGACAAGAGGATAGTGTTGATATCTTCTGAAATATTGAGGTACACCAAAGCAAGTATAGCTTTTCTCTATGAATAAACAGCAAGAAGTTATTTTTGTAGTTTAGATATATACCATTAAATGCGATGTGTTATCATCATCTAGCCAAAAAAAAAAAGTGCGATGTGTTCTCTTAGATATATGATTGTTTTTGCAAAAATATAATAAGTTAATATAATATAGGGTGTGTGGCCAAATATACACGAGGAAGTGGCAGCTCTAGAAAGATGAGAAAGAATGATGGCAACATTTTGCTTTGGGAGAAGAAACAATTAACATAAAAACTGGGGTGGGAGTACCACTTTCTCTGCATATTTTTACATCCCATAAAGATGGAGAGAAATCATTTTATTTTTGCATAAGCCATCTTCATCTGGTTCAGGCTTTCTGTCTCTTACTTGTATCCTCTTCATACATCGATTCTAGGTATGCTTATATGCATTCCTGTCTGCTCAATGCTACTGATTCCTTTGACATAATTGATTTTCTTTGGGATGTACTAAAGGATTGTAAGTTCAGCATAATGGGGGTCCTACACTGGCCAATGATGACTACTACATGGATTGCCTTGGCCTTGTTGATGGATCTTGAACTGTGGTGTTTGGTGATAGCTATAGGGATCTAAGAACAATAATGAAGCAAATTGCAAATAAGGCAGATCAAGGGTACCGTGTGGATGGAGCGTATTATATATCTAAAACATGGTATGGCTGCAAACTCTAATGCTTCCCATAATTTGCCCCTGTGATTTGCTAGCTTATTGTAATGAGTAAAAGCATATGACTGCCAGTGGTGAATCTTTTCTCGTCTCAAAAATCTACCGAGCAAGAGAAAAGTAATTAGTTTCAGATGATGCCATATGATATGGGTAGAAGAAAAAAGTTTTTTTTCCTTATTCTGTGCTTCTCATAATGTATCGACCAGCTTTTTGATATCTGTAGGTTGCAACAGTAGTTAAAAAGAAAAGAAAAATCGTTGATGAAGTCGATGCAGGACTGACATAGATTCTCAGGAACCAAGAAAGCTTGATCAGGCATAAGTTGCCCATGAGAACGCCTAATTGAAACCGTCGGTCCTGGATCGACTGACAGTCCTAATTGCTGGTAATTATTAGTGTCATATTAAGATTGACTGTACAGTAAGGGTATTTTTTCTGTGATTAAATACTGGATTTTTGTATAAGCCATTCTACATGCATGGATTCTTAACAAGTTCGGGTCTTAGATTTTGCTTTGTACACTCCTTGAATGAAGACTCTACCAGAGAAAATATGAAACGTATTGTAGCAGGTTACTTACTTTGCCTTTTCAAACTCGTGGTTTTGGGTCCTAACTGTATTGGGTTTAGTTCGATGCTCACGTGGATGTTGCTGGCTTCAGCCTGCCTAACCTTGTCAATGTAGTGGCTTTAAGGGTCCTTTATACATGTTTTGGTGCCTATGTGAAGGATTGGCTGATCTCTCATGTGGGCATTAATCTATATCTTAAGCGTCAAATGTTACTGATCTCTCTCTCTCTCTCTCTCTCTCTCTCTCAACACTGATTTTACTCTTTTTTTTACTATGGAATATATTGGAAAGAGCATTCGTTCATGGAAGTAGGTTTTTGATTAGGCGAGTTCTAGCATTATTGTCTATATATCCTTCTATTCCTCCAAAAGGAAATAGAACCTCCAGGAACCTTTTTTTTTTCTTTTAAAAAAATGGAAAAAAAAAAAAAAAAAAAAGAAAAAGAAAGAAAGAACGAAGTTGCGTTTTGGGGCCAAAGAGGCATAATTTCTACGACGATATCTTGGAAAGCAAGCTACCAGAAATTGCATAAAAGTAGAGGACAACTACCCGAATTATGACATAGAAGTTTCCAGCTTCGTAGCATTTTGACAAGCAGAAACATGGCCAAAGGAAATGCACCCGACATCTCAACCAACCCGCCCACCCACCAAAATAACGAAAAAGTGAGGATAGAAAGCAAAGAAAAACGACAAAACTCACCCTCTTTCCCTCTCTCTCCGATTCCCTGCCTACTTCAATGCTTTTGATACTTTAGCATGCTCGAGAAGGGAACTGGTAATAGCTTTAGATCCAGCGTTTGTGATTTCGGGAGTTGTGGGCTCCTCGGAACCAACGATCCCAGCTGACATCTGCTGGACCCACGGTCCTGCATCAAACCCATGCACCCTTTCGTTACAACAAGTAACAGTAAACAACCTTACCTTAGTAATTAATTGCAACGGCAACGAAGACGACGACAATGGTTAATTTCTTACGACGGAAGCAGCGGATCGCGGACGGAGTCGACGCTTGAAATAAGTCTGTGTCGAGGATTCGAAAATGATCAGTAATTATGATTTCTTAAAATAAAATGGTGAGCACAAGAGTGAAGAAAATATTCATCGAATAAACTTACTCTTTGCATACAATCGAAGAATTGCCTAAAGTCTCGAGTTGTTCCAGCTCTTCCTGCATCACAACCTTTTTTTTTTTTAGACTTCGTATAATTATTTTGCGTTTCCACAGAAAAAAGAGAAGAAGAAGAAGAAAATTGTAATGATAACATCAGTAGGATGATTTTGAAAGAAGGTGGTGAATGGATGACCTGGATCATGTTGATTTGGTTGTGGAGATTGGATATGGCAGCTGCCATCCTATGCTTCCCAAAGAAAGCAGTATAAGAGTCTGCTTTTGCGTTAGCTTGGGGATGCAGAGGCACTCCCGGAGATGATGATTGCTGCTGTAACTGTTGTTCCTCATTTACATCCTTCATCACTGGAGCTGGCTCATCCATGAGATAGATTCTCACGGCAATGGGAAGAGAAGAGAGGAAAGGTCGATGCCAATGGTAGAGAGAGAGAGAGAGAGAATGGGGGACCAAGTGTTGCACATATGGTTAAAGGTGAAAGTGGACCAAGTCGAAGAAAAACGTACATTGAATGATGGAACATGAAAGCAATGAAAGTCATCATCTCGTATAAATAATACAAAATAGAAGTTACGATATCTCAGTGAAATGCTTATCCTCAAAAAAAAATATTTTTTTTTAAAAAGGAAACTGAATTAGTCGGTCAAAAAGAAAAAACAGTATGGAATTGGTAGCCACCCAATATATATTGCATTTCTACAGCTTTTCCACGCACACGCGCTGGTATTTTATTAAGATTACAAATTTTAAATAAATAAATTTTGTATACATTTTTTGTTAAAAAATAAGTTTTATTAAAAAATTATATTTTAGTTTACATTTTTCATTATTTAATTCATTATTTTACAAATAAAATACGTGGAATTTATCTATTATTAATTGGAAAATGTTAGTGAAACCCTTTAAACTTACCGTTAATTATTTTAATTTTATTTATTTATTTATTTTACTTAATAATTAAGAAAAATTATTAAAAAAGTTATATTTTTTTTTCTAAATGATTAGATATGTTAAAAATGATTTAAAAAATTAAATACACTAGCCGCCAGCCCGCTAGCAGTGATGACTATTATTTCATTAAATCGAATCATTAATCGATTATTAGGAACCAGAATGGGTGCTTTGAAGTGATGACTATTATTTCATTATTATTACGTACGTACTTGTTTGTTTCTTTAATTTATTTATTTATTTGGTGTGGGGCGAGTGACGAAATGATGACACGTTATGTGATGTTGTTCAAACAGAAATCCAACTGACGAGCAGTAAGCATTAGGTTTCTGACGCAATGGATTGTGAAGTCAGACAGAATTCTAAAAACTTTGCTGGTTGCAACTATAGTTTGGTTCCAGTTCCAGGATGAAATCAACGGACGGATTCTCACGACATCTGGCTAGGATTGAATGGCAGATTTGGTGAATTTTTTTACTATTCTGAGAAATTTAATGGTTTTTTTTTTTTTTTTTTTTTACGTGAGTTTGTATTTATCTATTTTTTTAAAAATAATGTTATAATCTCAAATCGACTAAGTATACGATTGGTTGATGGTTTATAAGCTCCTAGTTACCCTTCTCTTGTAAGTTAGTTTTCAAGAATGAGTTTTACCTAGTGGGTTCATAACAAATGGTATCAGAGTCACCCCATGTCTAAGGCCATGTTGCAACTGTTGCAATTGTGCAGCACGGGGGTTGATGCCTGCATGGCAATATTCGCACTGAACTAGGAAAAGACCTAGCACACAGCCAGCCCGTGTGAGTGTCAAGACCACCGTGGACGTCGGCTACAGAGTGTGGTGGTTGTTACGATCCCACATCGACTAAGCATGCGATTGGTTGATAGTTTATAAACCCTTAGACACCCTTCTCTTGAAAACTAATTTTTAAGAGTGAGTTCTATTTAATGGATTTATACGAAATTTACACATTATTTCTTTTTATTTTTTTTAAACGTCTTTTTGTACGAAAGTAAACCGAGGTACAGTCGATGTATCAGAGTTGTCTATATCAATAACAGTATATACAGCCATTTATGTGCTTCTAGTTGTTGTTCCCTCTGTAACGTACGTTGTGGGCAAGATACCGTAGACAGATACTCCATAAAAATTGTATCAGTTCAGGAAAAAGCCAAGCAATTGGCATAAACATGTTCTTCAAACCTAAGTCCTACTTAATTGTAATTTGTACAGAAAAGCCCTTCTTATAATATACGTAGATCCTTATGCGATTGCAGGAACAAGCATCATCCGTAGAGAAATCATAGTGTGATAGGAGTTAAAAATATTCATCAATCTAATCTCCATTGGCCATGCTTATTGGACATTGATATTGACTGAAATTATGAAATCTAACGGGGGAGATCTCCAGTGTTATGTTACAACAAAAGCATCTGGATCTGGATGTAGTTCCACAAACCAGTTGGCAAAGCATGTTTTTGACATATGATTATACAGAGATCCCCGGCAGTTCGACATGAAACCTCAAAACGGCTTCTTGAACATGCCTTTGTTTAACTATTGTACAACATCAAGAAACCCTAGAGGCCGACCCAGTGTGAGCGTCCATTGCTGTTGTGAATTGGAGATCGGCAAGGAGAGGTAACACACCATTCATACCAAACCTGTCTCATTCCACAAAAACAATGTGAGTTCCCATCATTAGCTATTGTATACATACTTTTCTGCTGAAACGTTGACTGTACTTGGGCAACAGTTTGAGACCAGCTATCATAAAAAATAAAAAAATAAATTTTTTTGATAGGTAATCAAAAAGTTGTAGGCCCTGTTTGGATAGTGAGATGAGATGAGATGAGATAATTTTAGATAAAAATTAAAAGTTGAATAAAATATTATTAGAATATTATTTTTTAATATTATTATTATTTTAGAATTTGAAAAAGTTGAATTGTTTATTATATTTTGTGTGAAAATTTGAGAAAGTTGTAATGATGAAATGAGTTGAGATGAAATGAAACACTTTCACTATCCAAACGGGACCCAAGAAAAAGGAGACATAGCCCAAGAACACGGGATGTATACATGAGAAGTATCTAACTAGGAAAAAATAAATTACTATGCATAACAATGAAAGCTGCCGTTTCAGTTTTCATGGTTCCACTGACATGTAACTTTTTTTTATCAAAATTGTTCAACTGATAAGTAAGTCCAGAAAAAATATCAACAATCCTAGACAGTTATGTAATACACAAGTTCACACCTTGGTAGGGCCGCAACATCGCCAAAAATGTACTTCTAGAGCTGAACCAGGATGCACAATTACTGGTGTCCTTAGTGGAAAAAATATAGAAAACCTGAATAACATAAGGCGACAACCACAGGAATGCATTCAGAAAGGTCACCTCAGGTTCTTCAGATTAATATAATACCTATGCTACAAACCATGAGCAGTATTTTCCCTTTTGGTCAAGTAAACTACTGTAATATCTCACGTTAATAAGTGAGCTCCAGAAGAACAATTTATTTTTTAGGGGTGGGGGCATTGCTTGAAAAATCAAGGGATATCAATTTCAAGGCACTACATTAAATGAAAAATTGAGATGAAAAAGTACATCACGCATAAAATAAAAGAGAAGCAAGAGACATACCAGCTGAACATATTTGGTGTTGCTGTTGATGGTTCAATGCCAAGATGTACGTCTTTGAATAAGGTTGCATCAAAGTAGCCAGCAAATCCTGTGATAAGGTGCATGAAAGAGGTCAATCTGAAATCTTCCATGAGTTCTTGGGGTACTATGACTTAAAAAATAATATACATGAAAGGAATAATAAGTGGTATAGATTAAATGCGCAATACCCACAGGTCCAGGCTCAGGTGGTAAAAAATGGCGGTGTGGTTAAGGATCACCTGGATTTTTATTCAACATGATTCGTACCCTATGTTATTATTTTGAAAATTTCCCAAGCTGTGGTTCAAGATCCTAGTATGAGTACCAGCCTCATATTCTAGGGAGTAAAAGGACCCCCAGAGACAAGTTCACGGGCAATATGATTTATGTGGACAATTTATCTTCAAATAAAAAAAAGGAAAAAAAAAAAAAAAATCAGCCATCATTTACCATGCAACATGGCAGATCCAGTATCGCTGGGTATCTCAAACTGAAGCTTCTTGTAACGCTGATTGCTCTGCTTAGTTGATCGATTTGGGTGAGTAAATGTAAAGACCTATGCAAGTGGAAAGAAGTTGCTGAAACCAAATAATACCAAAGTAGGGAGAAGAAACGATTGGCACATAAAATGTCAGTTGTTTGAAAAAGTTAAAAGAAAATATCAATCAAATTAGTATAAAAGGCAGGTTACCATATTCCGAGCGAACCCCAACTAATATTATCAGACAATCGTAGGCCAAATAATGTTTGCACAATAGGGTAAGTATGGGATTTACTTTTCCTTCTTTTGGAAAGTAGGTTTATTATGTCATCTGAAATTAAAACTCACAGGTTGAGAAGCAGCAAGCCTTGCTACATTGTGCAGTTTTACAACATAAGCAGTTTCAAAGTGCACAAGATCTTTATGTGACTTAACCTGCAAAATAACCACAAAAGTTTAAATGAAATACCTGAATTGGGAAAGTGGAAATTTTAGAGCGCAAAGACAAGGGTCATACATCATTATACAGCTTTGAAGCTGTCACTGGTTGAATGAAACTTGTGTACCTGAAAGTGGCCTATTATAATTTCATAAAAGCATATGATACAAAAATATATGGTGCATCAAGAAAAATGTCTCACCAACTGTATGGCACAACTTGTATAACCACTATCCATTGGACAAATTATGAGTGGCTACTACTCAGTTAGGGTTTACAGTGCAGATCTTTATTGGCAGTACAATGTACACACCAAGAGCAATATCATTTTCAACTATTGCCGATTCACTAATGTAGATTTTGAGTTCTTAGCTCATTGAACTCAACTTGATAGACACTATGTGATCGGTCCATCAGCTAAATTCAAATAAGAGGCTTGGGTCACAACCAATACATCCACAAGTGTTCATCCACAAATGCCTCTTTTATCTGATCTGTATATGGATAGTTATGTCATGGTTCACATTGAGATTCTCATGAACAGAATGAAACTCATGCCAGTTGAGCACTGACCCTAACCATAGAGTGGAAAAACTGCCAATAAGAAACAGAGAGAAAGAAGACTTATATATATATATATATATATATATATATATATTTTATAAGTAAAATAAGTATTATTAATCCAAGAATGGGCAACAACTGCCAATTACAAAGAAGTATGCAATGGCACATTAGAAACAACGAAGACTTTTATATATTATGCTAGCTAGCTTAATAATATTTTTTATTGTTTATGTAAGCATCCATGGGCACAGGAGATCACCCGCAAGTCATCAAATTGTTGCCATTAATCTATCATTATATGCAGGCCAGCCGTAAAGCAAAGCAAGCACATTGCCCATCCACATTTTCTGCAGTCCGATCAATTGATAAGATGTAACAATCCTATATTTTTTATTTTTGATATGAGTATCACAATCCTATATTTCCTTTACAATTATAGATATCTGAGAGTTAAGCAGAATATACTTACGAAAACGGTATTGAAATCCCGTCATCTTTCAAAAACCTCTGGGCTCCATCAAGGCATTCAGGAGAAAGCTCATTGTCACCAAAAGAACCTAGCAGTTCACTAACCTAACAACCGACAGAAGGCAAAGAAAATAAGCACCAAGGCATAAAAAGAAATAAAAATCAATTCATGGTAATGTGCCCATACCAAAATGTCAGCTTTCTCAGGAGCATCCCAGCAACGCATGTCGCTCGAAACGATGGTGACAATGTTCTCCCAGCCCTCCAGTTTGACTAAACTCTGCTCCAAAAAATGTTATAATGCTAGTAAAACAGGTGCCACATAAACATAAGATACACTAGGCATACATAATGCTCATTCAACCAAAATATATACAGGATCCATCATCTATTGACCCATCCAGCCAATAGTTATCTCCATTAATTAATCTGGCCTAATTTAAATGACAAAACCATCTCAACTTGCATTGCCATCACTTTTCACCTATTCATTCTGCGCCAAATTATCTGATGTAGTTTCTCATACTTCCTAGCAATGTTACTATGAAACCTGTTAGTTCTCTATAAGCCTACTAAATGAATGGTGCTCCTTTCATAGATATGTTGCTATTCCTATAATTAATTTCCCTGAAACAGTAAACAATGTTTCACACTCTCTCTACTAAAGGCTACGTTGTCTTTTGATAAGAACTAAAGGCTACTTCGTCCCACTTCAATACCCATGTAAAAACATACCAGAAAAGTACGTAGTGCGAATCTATAGAAAAATCTAGGTTTTCTTATTGGCAAAGGTGACTCATTCCAGAAGGTAAATTAAAATCTTTATCACTAGCAAGGCATCTCATTGGCATTTTTTTCTATGGAGTTCAATTGAAGGCTACAATACCAGTAATTGATTTGGTCAATCGTTACTTGACTTACTTCCACCTCAAAAAAGAAAACTGCAATATCCTACTTAACCAATAACCAAGAATTTGAATACGAAAATTAATTGTTACACTTATTAAAAAGTTAAAGCATTGGTCTAACTTTTTTTTTTATCGGTAAAGCATTGGTTAACTTAAAAGGGACTACGCAGTTATAAACCATTATGATAATTGTTCACATCTTCCCAGCATGCAATCTAAGTAGTGGCAAGGTACCACAGCTTGCAATGCAAAACATGTGTAACTCACATGTAGTGTAACAACTGCATTTGGATTTTTCTCCACAGCGTAAATTTTAAGCTTGCGCCCAGTTTCTTCAGCAGCCTATGTATGAACAGGAGGAACATAGATATAAGTTGACAAAAAATCTCACCATGCAGAATGCAGTCTAAAGATAAATAACATAGCCACAATTGAATAAGCAGAAGGATGGCAAGATATGCAGTCTAAAGACAAATAAAATAGCCACAATTGAATAAGCAGAAGGTATATGAACAAATTACCTGCAGTGATGCCCTAACAAGAGGTCCACGCCCTGCTCCTACGACCATCAATACCTGGGCAGATATAGAAGTACAAGGATGTAATGAATCACACATCCCAATTGCATTGCATTCAATAAAATACCAAGTAATCATGAAAACAAACTGTTGCTTACAGTGCTTATCATCGACGACTTTTCTTCAGGAACTCTATCTTGCAAAGCTTTACAAATTGCCCTTTCGTACTACAAATAGTAGGAGCATGAGGTATCAGTTAAAAAAAATACATCATTATTTGTCGTTTTTGTGTTTTGTTGCACTCAAAACCACAAAAATGACAACCAACATACACATGACACAAAACAATTGCCTATCAACAAAATACAGTCATACCTGAATGTATTTCACTGTATCTTTCTCAAATGTCTCATAGGTTTGAGCCTCAAGGTTATCCATGAGAGGCTGTATACAACACCCAGCTTGTAATTACCACTAAGAATAAGTGAAAAATTACCACACATGAATGGCAGTGTAGGATTAACCATTCCCACAAGGAAAAATTTGTGATAGACAATACTACAGAAACGGTAATACTATAAAATAGCTAGGCAGAGAAAACTTACTTGCAAGGGCGACTGTAAAAAATCCCTGTAACCAAGCTGGAGTACAGATTAAGATGTCAAAATAAAAAATACCAGGGGAAAAGATTTACTATCACTTGTGTATAAGAGAGAGAGTGAGAGAGAAGAGCACACTACCTCAAATCTTTCTTGCTCAGGAAGTGGATCCATTCTTTGATAAAGGTAACCAATGTAGTCCAAATATGGCCTCAGAGGATGTCCCTGTACACCTGAATGGCAAAGAAATTTGGAACCCTTAAAACAGATATGAGCTATGGAAAATCATACGTAGAAACCTTTTTTATAAGTAATAGCAAATTTTAATATTAGAAAACGCAAAAGGCGTAGCCAGGTATAAAAATTTGGATAGAAACTAAAGAATGCATGACAAAAACATGAAGTATTACTTATATCAATAGTAGTCAACCATTGCCATACTTATCAAAAGAAAAGGCAGTCAATCATTGTCATTTTAAAAAGAAACCAAAGAAAATACAATTGTTCTATTTCCAAGAAATAAATACTAAAACAATTGCCAACAGAATAGAGCACTACGCATTTTATTGATAGAAATAGGCATAGCCCAAGTACACCCTTATTGACCAGAGGTTGGAACTCACCATCAAAATTACTATCGTTATGATTAGCAGCTAAATCTCTACTCCCCTTTGGAAGACTGTGTACTGGTTTTCCAGATACAACTATCTGAGAAAAGATGTTTTCAAGAACAAAGATCAGTAATATTTAATGATGACAAGTACTTGTTTGATCTACGACAGACTGCTGAATCTGACTATTAGTCTAAATTGAAATAAAGACCAAAAAGGAATTAAAGTACTTCGATGCAATCACTGAATTTCAAATAACAAGAGTGCCATCCAAATGATGATTGTTCCCATGCAACAATTATGGTGCATGTAACACCAACACCTTCTGCATCTCGAACCATGATGCCAAAAAATCCCAATTAATGCCAGTACATTCCAGAAAAGATGCAAATATGGCATGTTGAAATATGATCAGTCATCACCTAAAGCGAAAATTTATATTAATAAATACCATAGAATGAGACATGAAAAATAAACAACTTATAGCAGTTTTTTTAATACAAAAGTTGCTTTCAGCACTTTAATCTGGAGGGATGAGCAGTATCCAGAATATTTAAAAAAAAAAAAAAAAAACTTCACAGAAACCTAAGAGTCAAGGAAGTTTGAACTATGTTCTAGATACCTGTATAGAATGGTTGAAAAACCCTATAATTAGCTTCTGGTGGCGCTTTGACAAACATGGATAACCGCGTGAATTCGTTAGAAAAGACTGGAAAAGCAATGACACTGTCACATATGAGAAGTAACAAGCAGTATGCTTAATCTTTTAAAGGCGCAATAATAAATGTTAACAACATACATCAGTATCTATAATAGCTGCTCTAACAGACTCTCCGAACCAGCGTCCAAGGGAGTTTGCCGAAGGTATTGAACTCCTAATGAACCAGCAAATACAATTAAACGAGGATAAAAGTGGAAAATCCAGTGCAATAACCTTTAAAATTAGTCTTATAGAAGTACTATAGATCATAGGATTTATTGAACTCACAAAACATCGAGGGCAATTGATAATTGACTGTGATGTTCACAAAGCATGCGAAATGAATTCCATAACTCCCAGGAATCAACCTGTGTGGAAGAAAAAGAGAGGTAAATAAAATATAGAGAACATCTTTAACATTCACACCTCAAAAACATCCAATATCTTCAATTGTTATAATGTTTCCACATCAAAAAGCGCATTGTTAGGTAGCAATCAACAAATTCATATTTCTTTTCAACTTTTTTCACCATGCGTGGATATAGTCACTAAAACCGCCAAAAAGGTACTAACAACAGCTTCATAATTCTGATGAGAGAGAGAATATTTAAGGGAAGAAAAGAACACAAGATAGATGAGGTAGAAAAAAATTGGTTGAAAAGGAAAAAAGCTTCAAGTTCAGGCAGTGGTCATTGCACGGAATAAAAGTTAGCTACTGTTCTCAGTCCAAACAAACCAATATAAGCACAAAGCAAGCTCTCCACAAAAGGCACCTCTCTTCATTTCCAAATACAAACAATGCCAAGAGAACTCCAAGGGCAAAAATTTCATAGTCATGCTTTGAAGGTCATATGGCCACGTGCTCACCAACCAGTAAAACAGAGATCTTCTAAAAGAAAATGTTTTAGTGCAATTGGAAGGGACTACTCACCAAATTAGTAGAGTTGACATCCATTGAGTCATCATCAGTTTTCAACAGAGGAATCCTTAGCCACAACTTTAAGAAGTAATAAGAACACAGAAATTATGAGGAAATAAACTTTAAAAAAAAAAAAATTATAAACTTGGATTGCGAGTGGCACCTGCATACTGTTCAGGCCCAGCAATATCTGATTCACACACCTGGCATAATTGGCGCACAATGTCCCCTTTGGAGCAGGAAGAAGGCATGCCTGAAGCAGATGAGTGAAAAATTGAAAACGTCAGCCTTCAATCACGGAGTGTGGGTGCGTGTGTTGTACAGACCGCATGTCAAAGCATGAAACACCGTCATACATATTGCAACCACCATAGGGTTTAATGCACATGCCTCAAACACATTTGATTACATTAGATACCCTCATACGAAGCTGCAATAAAATATTTGGCATAGACGATGTAAGGAAATTATGGCCCTCATCAACCAGCCTCTATAATTAATTCTTGTCCCGTGTCAATCAGTTTGCAAACACATGTACTTCCTCTAGCTCACAGCGTGTTTGAAAAAGCTGAAAATTTAGGACGCAAATACAAAGTTCACATGTCTCCTGCATGCATTTAGTTCCCCAGATTATCCACCCATAGCACAAGGAAACAATTTGGGAAGAAAAAAAACCGTCAATATGTTATTCAATTGTGGTGAGTGGTAATAAATGAAATTAAGAAAATTAGATGCCCCTTTCTGAAATTAGAAAATATTATGGAAAGAAAAGTTAAGTGATCAAGACTTTTTGTAAAAAGTAGTAATAATTCTCAAGTCAATCATGCTCATTGAAGTGCGTCCAGAACTGAGAAAGTAGCAATCTAAAAAGGAAAAAAGAACTGATCAACAGGATGTAAACCTGGAGAGAGAGATGAGAAGCCCAAGCTATTTCTTGCTTCAAAGTGATTTCAGAATCCATTCGAAGGATCTCATCCTCTGAGTCCAAGTCAATCCATGAACTAATTTTTCCTGAATAAATGCAAAAGCTTAATTTTATGAGCTTTCCAAGGTTTACAAGCAGAATCTATACAACAAAAGAGTTAACAAATTAGCATAATGAAAGAAATTAAATATCTCTACTATAACTTCCACCAATGCAATTTAACTATTTCATGGAAGAATACACACACACACATACACATATATAAAGCTTAGCCAAGACATCATCAAGCATGCAACAACTAGTAACACTTCCTTAGATGACAACCAGCTGAATTGAATCATTAATTCAACAACATTCTTAATAAGGTCTCAACAAGATGCTAACTATTAATTGTAAACGACACAAGGAAAGACCAAGCCACATCTTACCTTATACTCTAAAAGGACTTAAAAAAATATTACAATCAGAGCCCATTGGAATCATTATAAAACTTAGTCCCACCAAGTAAAGAACCAATGTGAGACTTGACTTATTGCACTTTTATCAAACTCAATTCACCTCTATCATGCTTCTCCCAACCAATATGGGATTAGTGAGGGCATTACAATCTCCCCCACTCAAATCCTTAGTGTCCTCCTCCTAGCCCATTTTGCACTAATTAGTTGTTACTGAGTGGGCTTTAATATCTTTTTAAAGATGTGAAGAAAGCTCAAGCCACATTAAAGTTGGCTTTAATAATTAAAAGAGTCAGGGATGAACAGCCCAAGCCACTCATTCATATGCATTCCCTTCTATCAGCCAAAATGAAAAATAACAGGCCAAAGAATCTACATAGGCCCAATCTAGTTAGAAAATATCAAAAGGCAACTCAAACAATATTAATACAACAAACATTTTCCTTTAGGAGGAGAAAGAAGATAAATGTTAAGCTGATCTTGTGGGAGACGGTAAATTTGCAAGTGATCTCGAACAGTTCATACCCACAACGTGACTACTCCAATGGGAAGGGCTCAAAACCAAGTCTGACCCAGCAAATGGCAGAACCCCAGATCCACCATGATCTCTGTCCATTAAGCTCGGCCGATAAGAAGGATCCATCTACACCAGGATGTCATATAAATGTGTCTTTATTGCCAATTCAGAATCAAATCTGACAGTAATTTAAAGTTTGATTAAATAAAAGAGTGTGCACGTGTGTGATCAAAATAATAAATTTGATTGTTAAATATTTCTAACTGTCTAGACTGGGCTACGAATTTAACAGTTTATACATGAACCAAGAAAGATTTACCGCTCATCACACACACCACTTACTATTCCTTACCCAAAGCCGCCGAGAAGTAAAAATTCATGCAAATGTAGTTAACAGCCCTATAGTAAAACTCTATGGTCCAGTAGGTTCACTATCAAGGCCACCAACAAAGCATTGGTTTAGGTGAGCTTACTGACCATTCACACATATTTACAGCCATTGAACTGCTATGTGAGTGGCTAATTGGCCACCATGACACGTGTGATACCCCATATGATATGGATAAGGGTAGGTGGTGTATGGGATCCCACATTGCTTGGGAAGGAGAAGTTCTTGCTCTTTATAAGGTTCTAGTGGAGCTCCAATTGTATCATTGACTAGTCCTTTTGGAGTATAGGCCATGTGGTTTGGGCCTTCCATTGGGGCGTTACAAATGGTATCAGAGCCTATCCCAACCAGAAATGTGGGACTTGAGCCGTGCCACCTACAATGGACAGGCCCGACGAGGACGTCGGGAATTTAAGAGGGGTAGATTGTGATACCCCATATGATATGGATAAGGGTAGGTGGTGTATGGGATCCCACATTGCTTGGGAAGGAGAAGTTCTTGCTCTTTATAAGGTTCTAGTGGAGCTCCAATTGTATCATTGACTAGTCCTTTTAGAGTATAGGCCATGTGGTTTGGGCCTTCCATTGGGGCGTTACAACACGTATGCAAGTACACAAGACCCGATAAAACAATCTACATATACATACTAATTGATCACTATGCATACGCTCATAATATACAAGCTCCATTTCCGTGTAGAGTGAGAGTGCACAAGCATACGCTGAAGTGAGCAATGATTTTATCCCCGATTTTCAAGTTGTTCCACGTAAGCAAAAATCGAAGTGAACAATGATATTAGCAACGCTTTTCAAGGTTTTCTTTTAGTTGTGTGGAAAATGAAAAGGAATTAAGCAAAGCAATAATTTCGAGAAACAACAGTATCACTAACCAGAGGAGAGACGACGAAATCGAAGCCACCAGAAGAAACATTGTGAGCCAAAAGCTGAGGCATGTCATCGTGGAACTCCGTCTCCACCCCGCAGTACCGAGACTCGCTCTTATCCCCTGCCCTTTCCCCCAGCGGCATTTTCTTTCACCTTCAGTCACAGAGAGAGAGATGTCCGGGGAAACGGCCTGGTATGCGTGCGAAGGCGAAGAGGGTGAGAGGGTTTTGGTAGGGTTTTTGACCGAAATGGAAATGTTCGTGTTCTGAAAATAAATAGGAACCAGCAACTTGAATGGAAGTCCAGCCCAAATTGAAAGCCCAATTAGAAGTCCAGTCCAAGTTTCAAGTCCAACACTCCCAATTTTTAGTATTGAGAACAAATTTACATAGACAATAAATAATATTATAAAACTTCCTTTACTTCAGAAAATCTTTATCCCAATTAATCAACCCCAATTTGATACTGAACTTGAATTTTTTTTTGTTAATATAAACAAAAGGGCGTCTTCTGCTTGCAATTTCAACTCCAAAAATTCCATTTGAAATTCTACGATTGTTCCTGATCAACTTTTTATTTGTAATTATTTAAAAATATATATATACTCATCATTATTGCACTACATTCCAGTGTTTTTAATCTCGTACCGTACCAGTCAGTACGGTCGATATTTGCCATACCGGCCATTGGGCCGATATTTGATCATATACATTTCGTACCGGCTCAAATACCAATCATACTGGCCGTACCGACCTATATTTCGGCCTTTAATTTTTTTTTTCATTTTTTCAAACTACAAACTTATTTTTTGACCCTCAGTTCAAACTAAACTATTTATAATTTATATATATATGTATTTATATATAATTTATTCATATATAGACTATTATTTTTTAATATATTTTTTATATATTTATATATATAATTTATTCCTATATCGACTATCTCGAAATGGTACACGAAACGGTACCGGTACAAAAATATTTCGTTCTAGTGCCTTGATCTGTACGGCATCTGTTACGGTATTCAAAATATTGCTACATCCTACACATAATTTTTTTTTTCTTTACCAAATATATGGTATACAGACGATGAGTAAAAAGGCTTTTCTTTGAAAACCCATGTTGCTTGTGTTGATTATCAACCAATTGTAATTTCCCTTGATAGGACTTTTAGCATGTCAATCAGTCTATTGAATAAAATCGGTCGAGGACTCAAGGGCGACTATAGAACATCAAACCCATAAATTTGAAAGTAATAAACAGAACAATTCCTCTTTTGGACCGGCAATACCTATATTCAAAGTCTATCGGCACCTAATAGAAAATTAACACGTCAGAAAATTCTATAAGAAGATGTGCACCTCGTCACACAGGATCTAAAACACAAAATTCTCCCTCCCTCTCGTGAATATCTATTTTGCTCAATAAAGAGAGAAGCACCTCCAGACCAACACGAGTTTGCCTCTGACGCTGACCAATTTTTGTAACCACCTCACCGCCGCACGTTGTACACACTAACGAAGAAGCTCCAGACTTGTGCGGCACAACCCACTACTACCCATTCTTGTTCTGCAAATGATAGATGTAACATCGATTTTATTTAAACAAAAAACTAACCTATGTTCTAGCCCCCGTGTCCAAACAAATATTGAGACAATGAGTGAAGTTTGTTAAACTGACCTATGTTCTAACCCTCGTGTCGAAGCAAATATTGAGGCAATGAGTGAAGTTTGTTTGAACGTGATTTTAACTTGTGGCTCTTTTAAACATTTCATCAAACACCTTTCATGTGTCTCTCATTTTCATTATTGCAGCTGCCATTCATAACTCCACTGAATCCTTATTACATCACAATACTCACAGCATCAATTACAACAGGTTTCTATAAAAAATAATAACACAGTTTCAAACAAAAAAAATCAAATTCTTGAACTGGAAATTAGTTTTTCAAACACAATTTCAAAAACAAGGATAATAATATTTGAACTATAATTCCACAACTCGCAACTACGATGACTTACGATGGAGGGGGGAGAGAGAGAGAGAGAGAGAGAGAGAGGGTGACTTACGGACAAGAGAGTCACATGGAGGAGGGATTACGTGGATAGGAATCCGAGAAAGGGAGTGGGTTTCAGTCGACCGTGGCCCCTGCTCCTTGAAGGTTTTTCGAAGATGGGGCCCTGCTCCTCGAAGGTTTTCCGACGATGGCCCCTGCTCCTTGAAAGTTTTATTAGGAGAGAGAGAGAGAGGAGGACACTACAAATCACCCGTATATTTTTTTTTCTTCCTCTAAATCGTAGTTTACCATTGGGTTCATGTAGAGTCTACGTGACAAGCTACCATTCGATGCTGTTGATAGAAGAGTATCGGATGTGCCTGTAAGAAGATTAACTCTAAACAGAAACCTCGACCTAAAAGTGCACCCGAAATGCCTTTGTTTTTACCTCCTCCCTAGCAGCCAACTCCCGATGCTACTAAATGAACAGCTAAAAGCTAAACTCCTACTTGGAATAATCTACTTATCTTTCGTCTTTCCAAGAAAAAATTTATTCAGTAACCTCACACCACACATTTGTTTTTATTTTCATCTTTATATATTTTTTTTTTTTCTCAAGAAGTATGTGATATAAGACTGTTGAGTAGAAGAACTTATTTCCCAAACAGCCCAGGCTTTTAGTTTCTAAGGAGAGCAAAAATCCAAATAACAATAAGAGTAGAAATGAGAACAAACAATCAAGAGTCCAACATGAAATAATTTTATACATGCTAAAACGTAGAATCCAATCCATGGCTAAAGAGAGAACAAAAAAGAAAGGACAATCATTGTGCGAACAATATTCACAACCAAACTCTAATCCCCCTAAAGGTGTCCGCTGTTGCTGATGATCTATCATATGCATATAAAATGGAGAATCCTAAAGTCAAAGAGAGAGCCCGCACTACACAAATATTTCACACGCTGCCCTTTGCAGGTGCACGTGTATCATAATCATCTAGGAAAACCTGACCCTGCTCCACGACACCATCCTTTCCTGTTTCGTCAAAGTAGTCCTCTCGAGCATTGTCAGCAAGCATAAGAGCAATCAACCAGAATAGGGATGCATCGAGGGATAAAAAAGCACCACCACCAAGGAGACCAGTCTTGGCAGTTGGGCAATCCGTGTTGAGATTGTGATGCACATTGCGTGCAAGATGAATCTGCTCGGTGATTGTCGGCCATAATAGCAGTGTTCCAGCTAATCCAGCAGTAAATCTGTGTAATTATACCAGCACCATTTCAAAAACGAAAAATCAAATTAGCAGGAGAAGAGAGAGACTCAGTTCTATATAAAACCACCATGGTCATGTTAAGAAACGTAAGAAAGTATGGTGGACCAAGCATAGATGTAGTAGTATTATTTAGTATGGGTCGATGTGTTCAATATATACGGTTACTCTACATCGATAGGATGCTGGAAAATGATACTTCTGCTGTTTTTATTAAAAAATCAAATTGCGTGTCCAATATGATGAGGTACTACAGTGAGTTCCTATAGAGTCCCAAGACAATCTATGGAAACATCTCTACCAGGATGAAGTCTACTGAAGCCTTAGCTAATAAATGATCACCTTTCACCCGCATAAATATGTTTGTGGTCATGTATGTGTAAGGATGCCAGATAAGAATGATAAATGTTTTTCTCTACAGAGGGACCAGATAGATCAAGAATATCAAAAAAAATGGAAGAGCGAGAACCGAGAAAAGTATGCTTACATAGCAATGTTGAAGAATACAACAAAACTGGTGCTTTTAAATAAAGCAGCTTGTGGAATAGATCTTCCTTTGTAAGGGTAAAACAGAGACAAATACCCAGCCACGGTAGTCGCAATGAGAAATACTACAGACAAATACCCCAAAGCAACAGTAGGATCAGAGGGATACTTGCAGACAACAACACCTTTCCCTGTGATTGGAGTTCCAGATGCTGGCTGCAGAGAGCAGAGAAAAGAAAAGTAAATAAAGGTCGAAGCAACGACTCTGATTCACTTCCTTTACTAAGATATGTACTTTAACTAACAAACAAAATAGATGGAAAAATAAAATAAAAAGCTGAAAGGAAGGTATGCAGACTAGAAAATGGGAAATGATAGTGAGAAAGGCAATAAAACTTAAAAAACAAATCTTGCCTACAGCTATATGCTTATACAAAAAAGTGGTCAATAAACAATGGGCATTTGAAAGATCGTATACCAGTGTTATTGAAAGGCTAGGGCAATTACAGTGAGATGAATCTCTCATTGCGCTTTGACCGTGTCACTGACACTTGTGAATACTGACACTCGGGTCAACACAAGTAAAATGTTTGTTTGGAGTTTAGACAATGACAAAGGATTATCCATCATTCATGTAAATGAAGTACTGACTACGAGCTTTCAACATTTTGTCAAGAAATTTGGACATGCATTTCCATGATTGTTTCACATCAATGGATATTATGCATTGCAACCTTTTGTCCTCCACCTTCACTATGAAAGACATTTTAGAAATACTAAGTTGAAAATACTTTCCCGGGTGTTTATTACCTTCTCTATACAAAACTTTTGAGGCTGGCCTTTTCTGTGAAGTGAGAAATGTTTACGGTGCTTTCCTTTTTTCTTGGTGGTTTTTTTGGGGGGGAGGGGGGGGGGGGGGGGGGGGGGGGGATTTGGATTGAAAATGACTGTATATCACCTAAAGAGCTTGGGAAAAAAATCAGGTGCAAAAGCCAAGTAGATAGCTTGCACGTACAAGAAGAATTTCCGGCTTGGTGATTTCTACGGGCTATATACAGTAATACACAATAAACGAAAATTTATTTTTGTGGACTATAAATCAAAGTATAAAGCCTTGAAAACTCTACTGAAACTCCAGCACTTAAATGTAACTAATCAGTTTCATTCAGAAGGAACTCTCCAGGGTATCCTCATATCCAGTGCAGTGGCATGCGAATATGAACTCTCACATGCCCCCTACCCCCCAGAAAGGTCTCCCTTATAAACTTAATAATATTGATAAGCTCTCCAGGAAAAAAAACTATGCCCCCTTAGCCCTCCAAATTTTGCTGAAATTAAAAATAGCCTCCCAATTAAATGAAATTACTCAAATGATATATAACATCAAGAAAGAAAGCAAGCGACTTTTATAAATAAAGAACATGCATTTCAGTTTTTTTTTCAACTGATAAAAGTTTTCACTTCCAATTACCACTCGATTATTAACATTTATACTAAAAGTCAATAATTAGATGGCCATAATAAACTCATCCATTGTTTAAGGAATCGCCTCTTGAAATAAGATCTTCCACCCATATTGAAGTTAGAGTTTGCTGGGTGAGTTTTAAGCTGTTTCTTGTATCCTTCTTGAAAAATAAGTACTAATTTTTTTGAATAAATTAGATAAAAGCGTCAAATAACGATTAGGAATAGTTTATTGAAATATTTAAACAAATGTTTCTTCATACTTATATTGAACTGTAATGAATTCTTGACCAATCAAATTCTGAACGAAGAAAAAAAAGGTGGAATAATCATCCTTTGCCTTGAAAGAACGACATTACTGAAACCTGGTTCCAAAACTATTTTTGAGATTGCTAACGAAATTTTACATATATTCATTTCAGGCGAAGACCAATTCATATTCCAAGCAAAAAAAAAAAAAAAAAACAGAGTAAAGAGCAGTGGAATAGCGGATCTTTCTATAACAGCAGCTAGTTTTTACCTTTTTGTTTTCTGCAATAACTCCAAATATGAAGGAAACGATACCACAAAATGCTACTATCGTGGCCATTAATCTCACGGAAACAGCCATTGCCCCCCCAACTGAAAGTGTACTGATTCACTGCAAACGAAAGCGTAGAGCGTTCAGTCCCACCAAAAAGGATTTCATGAAAGGGTAGTCCACCCAAATTTGCGTATGCCCCCTCTTTTTTTTTCTTTTTTTTTTAAATATGTTTAAACATTTAAAAAACTATTAAATAAAAAATATTAAAAAATAAAATATTGAGACATCAAACTCAAGGGACATAGTATATTTTCATTCATGAAAAATAGAACGAATAAAGTAATGAATGAAAGTGGGATTAATAAACACGTGATGTGTTCTATGAGATACAAAAAAATAATTGTTTATTTGGACTGATTATAGGACAAATTTAAGGGCGATTATTAAAATTAAAATATGATAGGATAGCTAATTAACAACGAAGAAAATAAAACTTATTCTAGGTAAAACAAACCACATCCCCTCAATTGCCTTTACATCCGCTTGTATCCCCAGAAAATTATTACCATGGAAAAGTCACTCTCACCGAATCTGCTGAACGAACAGAACTCTTGACAATTATAAACAATAGACGTAAATTTTACGAAGATGGTGCCTGAATAAGTGGATTATACCTGAGATCGGTAAAAGCTAATCGCCAAATTGAAGAGATCGATCTCTTTTTCTCTCGTTCTGAGAGTCAGTGCATGCAGAAGACTCTTTAGAGACGGAGCTATATAGGAAATAGTTTCCTGGTTCGGGTAGTCGAGTCAGTGAAGATAAGTCTTCGCTCGCTGGAATCTCGCCTTATGTGATGGCGAGTGCATCTTACATTGTACCCAGCCGAAGCCGAGCCTAAGAAGGATAATGATAAGTAGTAAATAGACAATTAAGTTAGAAAATAGCAATAGTAATTCTATCGCTAACAATCCCTATGTCAAGTGCGCTTTCGTACAGTGATTAGTTACTCCTTTTTTTTTTTTAATTTATAAAAAGGATGGCAATTGATTGAATTTGCTTTCCGGTGATTATGTAACGATAGAATCCTTTACACCCGCACTCACATTTCAATTTTATTTTATTACTATTATATTCATCATAATTAGATCATATAAATTATATAATAATAATTAATTTGTCATGTTTTATAGTAAAATAAAAATGAGATGACAGTGCAATATATAAAATTTTCCTATTAAATATTCTTAGAATGTTCTAATTTCATGAATTAATGTAGAAAGACAAATTAGGTATATATTACTGTCATATTTATCACAATCGGATGATAACAAATTATTTAATAATAATAAATTTGTCACGTCTTATATAATAAAATGAAAATGAGATGATAGTGCGGTGTATATAATTTTTCTATTAAATATTCTTAGAATGTTCTAATTTGACGAAGTATTTTAGAAAAACAAATTAGGTATACTTGGAACCCATAACAAATATTTTTTATATTTTTATAATGGACATAATTTTTTAAACAAATTGAATAAGCTTGCACACTTTAGTATTGTATCTAGTATTAATCTGGTATGATTGTTCAATGCATATTTTTCTTGGCTTTAGATTTAGGCTTCGTTTGGATCATCAACTCATCATTATAATTTTTTCAAATTCTAATACAAAATATAATAAACAATTCAACTTTTTCAAATCTCAAAATAAAAATAATATTAAAAAAATAATATTCTAACAATATTTTATTATCTAAACTCAACTCAACTCACTTCAACATCCAAACATAACCTTTTATATATATATATATATATATAAGTTCAAAGGAATGTTGGAAAAGGAGTTTATGTTTTATTTTCAGAGCATAAATCATAATGCATGTGAGTAATATAAATTAAACAAATTAAAAAGAAAAATGTTAAATGCATTTAAAACAAAACTTACAAAAAAGCTTACTTCTCTACGTATCAATTATAACTTGTTAATATACTGAAAATCATAAAATTTGAAATTTAAAAAAAAATTAATAAAATAAATCTTATAAATAAAATTCCAAGTATACGTATCACTGCTCAATTAAAAAACAATTAATAGCAAAATAATCCATATTATAAAAAGGATTTTTATTCAATGTGACGTTCAGATGCAAAAAAAAACAGTATCATAATCATCACGCCGTTGGAAGAAACTAGAAAGTGAACCAGAGGGCAGATGATATAATGATTGTTGAAGAGTTGTTAAGAATATTAATGATAACAATAGTAGAAAATAATTAAAAACCGGTACTAGCATTGTCAAGAATGTAATTATGTAGGCCGATGGCGATCTCACGTTCATTGTGGTTGATTAATCCTTGTTTGGATTTGAAATTTATTTTAACTCATTTTATCTCATTATTATAATTTTTTAAAATTTTCATACAAAATATAATAAACAATTCAATTTTTTCAAATTTTAAAACAACTTTTTAAAATTTTCACACAAAATATAATAAATAATTCAACTTTTATTCTACTATTCACAAACCATCTTAACTCATCTCAACTCATCTCTGAATCCAAACCACTCTTAAGATGGTCGAACTCGAGGCAAAATGATAAGATGACCCAGCTTCTACCCCCAGATTCGCAACAGCCGCCTAGGCCCGAGAGATATATAGTATAAAATTACAATTTTTCTATTTTAAATATGTGTAATTCTACATATAACTGTAAAGTACATAAAAGTCACATAATCGATTTTGAAAAATAGTGACGTTCACTATTAAAAAATTAATATTTTTTATGTAGGTCCTATGTTTTATTCATTTTTTTCAAAATGATTACGCGACAGTTGCACAATTTACGATTATAAATATCTTCTCTTTAAGTATTTTTTGATATGAAAGTTTTTATTGTTAATAATCATGATATTTTTCTATTTTAAGTTAAGACTGTTCATCTCGGCCGGAACCTGGATAACCATGATATCTATCTTTTATTTATATATATATATATATATATATATATTATTTAGCTAATTGAGATTTTATACAATTTTCTATTTAAAACGCATTCAACAATTTTTTTTTTTTTTAAAGAAAAACTCATTCGATATATGATATATTGTATTGACTTCAATAAGCATTAAATACAATGGAATGTACATGTTATCTCTATTGCTCTTTAAAGTATAAAAATATTTTGATCAAAAAATTGTAAGAAATGCTCATCCTTAAAAAGAATCATTGTACCGTTGTAGCAAAAGATCCTATGAATTTTGTAGAAGATCGAGATTAGTCACAAGAACTTCACTACACCTCTAATTATAGAGAAGAATCATAAGATGTTGATAGATACCGGTTGATATATTAGTTGTTGTAGTCTATTATTATTACGAGTAATGCTAATTATTATTTTTTTTATCATTATTCTTTTATCATTTTATGATGTGATACTAAATAATTTGAAATTATTTATTATGTTTCACTTGTGAGTCTATCATTTAATACCACATCAAATGACGATGATAAAAAAGATAATAATTGAATTTTTCCTATTATTATATATATGGATGTTATCATTAATATTATATCATCAAATTGTTTTGTGAAAGGGCAAGGCTACTCTGCTGCCCAGGCTTTTTTTTTTTTTTTTTTTTTGCTTTTTTTCACATTTTTTAATATTTTTAAAAAATAAAAAAATACACCAACATACTTAAAATCAATTTTTTAATCGCTAACTAAAAAAAAAAATTGACCAACGGTCAACTAGAGTGGTCAATATAGATGGGCAAATAAGTTTTTTCCCTTGGCAAAAATAACCAAACTTTATTATAAGGTCTATGTATAAAATACATAGTAAAGTCTTTACATAACATAATTTGACTTGAAATACAAATTTTAAGATTTGGATCATACAAATCAAATATTACAATTTAAATGATATATATTATGTGCTTTACGCATCTACTTGAGAACATAGTAACTCTTGTCAATAACTAAAGATTTCAACCCGTGAGAATTACATACATATTCACTGGTTTCCTGATAACTTATGCCCCATTTGTATAGTAAGATGATATGAGATGATTTTATATGAAAGTTGAATAAAATATTGTTAAAATATCATTTTGTAATATTATTATTGTTTTGATTTTTGAAAATTTTAAATTGTTTATTATATTTTATGTGAGAATTTGAAAAGTTGTAATGATAAGATAAGATTATTTGAGATGATATGAAACCATTTATATATCCAAATGAGACCTTAATCCATATCTTGCTATGTCACTTTTTAATACATAGAATAACAAAAACTATATATCAAAGCCACTGAATTTTGGTAACAAGGAGACAGACATCATTTTCAAGCATTAATCAGACCTACGAAATTACATTCGATAATCAGGTATCTTCTGTTGTGTCTCGGCCATTTGCTAATTGCATTACACAATTTGCTAATTTGCTGGGCCCCAGTTCCATGTAATCGAAATCTAAGTCAACCAAAACTCGCAACCATACTATTAACTAAGAACATATTCAATAGATTAACTAAAATTAAAGGATATTTTTTATGAATATAAGAGAAATTTAACTTTTGATTATTTCATTCACATAAATCTACACATTGAAATAGTTATTTTTTCATTATATAACAATAAAATAATATAAGATAAATTTGGTTTTGACTATTCACATCAAATCTTCATATTGAATTATCCATTTATTCATTATATATTAATGAGTAATTAATAATTTTAAAAATATTTAATTTTTTTAATTATTAATATATTTAATTTTATCATATTTTACTATTCTACTTTTTATATATTAATTAGTAATCATATTCTAATTAAATTAATATATCACTAACTCAAATTAATATATCAATACATTAACCCAGCTCCCAATACGTGAATCCAGCTATTGTGATAAAATATGTGATAAAAAGAAATGGAGAGATAAATAATTAATAAAATATATATTTGGTGTTATAGTAACCTTCAAATTTGAAAATTATTTTGAAAGTAATTGTAACTAAATTTCAATTATTTGGCTAATCCATTGTAATCACATTTTATACTCTAATAACTAAATACTTAATGTATTTAGCTTTTAACTAATTTATGGATGATGCTTTAATTGAATCATTGATACACATAATAAAAATTAATAATTCTATTTTGAATGCAGACTTTACACCATAAATAATTCACATAACATAATTTAATTTATAATATAATTCACTACATCCACAAAGATATATTCACTATTATTTTCAATTAAAAAATATTTGATGATAAGTACTATATTTCCAAAGAAATATAAAAAAAATAAATTTACAAATTTACATGATTTTATATGATATGTTAGATTTATTTTACATTAAAAGTAATTTACAATTTAATATATCACATCAAGTCTTATCAATTTATAAATTTATTTCTATAAGATATATTTGTGGTTAAAATATTTATCTTATTTTATCATCCTAATTTTGTTTTTCATACATCATCTGTTTCGTTTGGGTAGTAGAGTGTTATAATATCACTCAATTACTATTTATTATTTGAACATTATTTTTCAGTATTTATTATTATTATTCCTATTATATAATATATATATATTTTTTATTACTATTTACAAATATTTTTAAATTACGTCACTACCCAAACCAAACCTACCTGAAAATCTAAAGCGACGTACAAACCTCTCCATCTGGAAGAATCGATAGTTTTTGCCTCACTCGCGTGCCTTTCCGACACAGGCAATAGGCAAATATTATTTTATATATATATATTTTTGTTTTTAATTGATTTTTTTTTTAAAAAAAAAAAGAGTACGACACCTCTTAATCTTTAACCCCACTTTAGAGGAAAACCTTCAAATAAATAAAGAATTCTATCCCAAGAAATAAAAAACCAACCTCACCCAAAAATAAAAACCTAATAAAAAAACTATACAATCAGCAGCTACCACAGAAGAAGGCCAAAAGAGAAATGCTAAACGTTCCGAATTCGAGACGTAAAAATGGTCCCGAATGAGTTGTTGTTATTTTTTTTCTTAGTAATTAAGGAAGTATTTTTTAATGATATTGTAAATTTTTTTTATTTTTTAAAAATATTTATGATGATTAAAAAAATATATGAAAATAAAATAAAATAAAATGTACTGTTTGGGAACTGCATTCCGGAGTTTTTTTCGGAAAGTGTAGTACTGTTCATCCCTAGATATATGTACCATAATTGAACTAAATAAAGTTTAATATTATCTTTTGAGTAATGTTATATATCATAATATCATTTTATTTTCATCTCATTATATAAGATGTAGTATTTATATCATCATTAGATGATAAAAATTATCTAATAAAGAATTATTAAATGATAATAAATATGTCACATATTGTATAATAAGATAAAAGTAAAATGGTGATATATTATATAAAATTTTCCTTTCTCATATTGCTATTTTTTTTTGTTCGAAAAAATTTATTCATCATTATTTTTCTCGTCATTCTCTCAGCATTTCATGATATGATATTAGATGATAAATTTACAGATAAAATATAATAAATAATTTTTAGTTATCTAATAATATATTATGAGATAATAAGAAGATAATAAAAATTAAAAAGCTGAATATCATTTTTTTTTTGTTCTCACAAAAATTTTCCACACGTGGAAAGGAATTCCTTTATCACTGTCCTTTGGATTACGGCGACGGCTGACGGATCAAAAGTTACAATCTTTTATGTCGTGTAAATTGCACAAGTAAAGGTCAGAAGTTACACTGTTTTTGGCCTGGGATTTGCTTTGTATTCAGTTCTGAACTTATTAAACAGAAATGAATATTTATATACATCAGCTTACAATTACAGCATACCTCACAATATATATATATATTTTTACATCTTATACTGCGGCTATGACACGATGCAAATACATTTTCGACAGAAATACCCACCAAGGAGTAAAATAGAAGTACAAGACCCGATACGAGATATACAAGAACACTAAGGAATTAAATTATTTTTTTTTTATAAGTTAAAAAGAATGGAGGTGACTATCCTTTTCTCTGCTTTTCTTCGTTCACATTGGAGAATTTGGAGTGCGTCTAGCAAATCAATATTCACGGGAGAGATGGAAAGGTGACAAGCTGACAGCGCTAAAATACATGAAAAAAAAGCTTTGTTGGTGGAATCTGTTTATCCATCACTCAAGAATATAATAAAACTTTATTCTTTTATAATAATACTAATTTTATAATATAAAAAAATAAAATAATGTTAAGTATTGAAAAATTTATAAGCATAATTTATCTTATAAAATCAATTCAATAAAAAATAATTATTTATTTTTTATAAATACGTCTAAAATCTTATTTACAGTGAGATTATTTCTCACCAAATATAAATTTCAGATAGGCAATCTTTATATAAATCATTTATTACTAATAAAGACTAGGTTTTTAGTTCACTTTTTACAAAGTTTGCATCGAGCTTATCTATTTTGATCTGTACAACTCATTTCTCAAAAAATATGCCTCCCTAGTCCCTTCCAAGGTCAAACCCCTTTCTCTCTCTACTCTCCAGTCCTTTTTGGTTATGGTCGGAGTTGCCAGTGTTGGTGTTGAGGCATGGCAGCTCTCTCTTTCGTTTCTTTGCAGAATAGTTGATAGCTTTTACTTTAGTAATGTATGGTTACAGTCAGTTAATTTTGAGGCATGGGAGTTCTCTGTTTCGCTTCCGTTCAGAATAGTACATCTATAGCTTTTGAATACGTGCTTTCATAGATGAATTTATTTATTTTGTTTCCGCGTGAGCTCCTCGCCTCTTCCCGCTGTCTTTCAATCCTCCCTTTCTGTTTCTGCTTTACTGAACTTCTTTCCATCCAAACCCCCCCCCGGTTTCCTTATTGATTACTCTCTTATTTGGTTGAAAATTTCTGTTTTTGGATAAGTTATTGAGTTGAAAACTTTTTTGTATTGGACATCAAGAATAACCCCCCCCCAACAAAGAAGCTGCTGCTTTGGCAAAGATTCTCTCTGCCTTGTTCCCTAGCTTTCTCTCCCTCTCTGACTAGTTGCTGGATAAAACCAACTTCGATTTCAAGACCCATGTATTAAAGCCAATCCTTTGCTTTAAACTCAACATCTACTAATCATACCCATCTAGTTTTGAGTTGTTTCAAGTTTTCAACAGCCTCCAACCGCAATCGGCATCGTACCCTGATAAAGGCAATATGAGGTTGTTGAAAGGCGTGGATTTAGCTGGGGTTCTTATCGCCATGTTGTTGCTATTCACTGTGTTTTTTATGGGTTCAGTTAGTGGAATTGGAGTTAACTGGGGAACCCAGTTAACACACCCTCTGCCAGCTGCAACGGTGGTGAAGATGCTGAAGGACAATGGTTTTCAGAAAGTGAAGCTCTTTGATGCTGATTCCTCAATATTGAACGCTCTGAGGAATTCAGGGATTCAGGTGATGGTTGGTATTCCTAATGACATGCTTAATACTTTGGCTAATAGTGTGCAAGCAGCTGAGAATTGGGTTGCCAAGAATGTTTCGGCGCACGTCTCTTCCAACGGGGTAGACATCAGGTAACTTTGAAACCAACTCCAGCTGTGTGTATAACTTGACAAAGTTGAAGTTCTTATGATTTTATTAGTTATTTACATCGAACAGATCAACCTGGTATGATGGCTGTGATACGATGAATCTTATCACCCATGGCTACTTATTGGGGCAACAAAATGCTTGAAAAGTGTTTTCATGTATCTTTGCCAAACCACATGATATTCATGAAAAATCCTCAATTCCAATTGAAGAAGAATTTCAATTCGAGAACAAACAAAAGGTTGCATATTTAACTAAATTCGTGTGCTTTGGTCAGATTGCTAAAACTTGCACCTCTGAATACAGTGGAATAACAGTGAAATAACAGTGAACATCTCCACTGAGAATCTGAGATAAAACTTCCCCCTGTATGTCTCTTTCTGAGTTCTATATTTTAATTTTTTTCCCCTGAAACCAAACAAACAGTTGAGCACACGTTCTTTACAGCTATTGGCCCTACTAGCCAACTCATTTACTCGTAAGATTCCCCACTAAACGTGGAGCGCATTCTTCTTCATTTTAATATTTTATAATGTTTGTCGATTATCCTGCGCAGCAATTATATTAGTTTTTCATGTTTGCTGACGATAAATTTTGGTATGGTGAAATTTTTTTTTTTTTTTTTGATGTTGGGAATCTCTCCAAGGCAGGACACTTCGGATCCATCCCTACAAAATAAATCCCGATCTGTGCACCGCATATTCGAAAATTTTCTTACATGAAACTGATTAAATCTTTAACTTTTCATCAGGAGATGTGAGATGTGGCTCTAACTCATTGTTTGCACTTGAACCTTTGACCTTAGTGAACCCTTCTTATTGAAAGAAAATTAGGTAGACTTGCCGGACAAGTAGGCAATGAAGGACTGACTGGGTTGGCCCACCTTCTGTTGCATAACTTCACACAACTTCTTTTTATTTGCACACTAGTTCTTGTGTGGTCCTTTATTCTGAAATGTAGATCATCTTTGATTCTTATTGCCCCTTAGTTTTTCTTGTTAAAAAAATAACTAAATTAGTTTCGATCTCCTTTTTCACATTAAACTATCATTAGGTATTCCATCTACGGATGGAATTTCACTTACTGTTTGAAGAAGATTTAAGTACCTTTATTTTGCATCTCAACGCAGTGACAACGCCTTTTTCTAGGATGTTTACGCTCACCCAAAAAACTAAGAAAAAAACTACTATGCCGCCCAATTGATACCGCTCCATTTGACTGTTCAGTGAATTTTGTTTTTTGTTTTTTTGCTTAATGATTAAAGAAGTAATTTTTAGTGTATTGATGTATTTTTTTATATATTTTTAAAAATATTTAAAAATGATAAAAAAATGTGAATAAAAAAAAAACACTACTTTCACACTAGCGGTCAGCACAGCAGTGCAGCTCAAAAACTAAACATCCGAGTGACCTACTCTGACCTGACACTGCTGTAGTCTTCCTGTGGCTTCATTTCAATAGGTCACACAGCTTGGCCCTCAATAACACCCCCACCACCCCCCCCCCCTCTCACATGCGCGCGCGCACACACTTATCCTATTGGCTACAACCCTTGAGGGTATTTGGCAAATGGCATGGACAGTGTGCCTTCCTATAGTGCCATCTATCCAACATCATTTTTCCCTCATCTGGAGATTATTTTTTATCACTTCAGTTGATAGATGGAGCCTGTCCCTCCAGACTATGCATTCTACTATATATTCTGTTTGCTTTTAAAGTGTATGTTGTTGCACTGGGGAATTAACTCTACAATATTTTTGATGATTGCTGCCTTCATTTTGTTTTGCTTAGTCAATTGGTGAAGAAGTAATTTGTGATGAGGATAACCTTACATAGTTCCTACCCAACATGAATATACATCTTTCATTTCTGGTTTGTTGCTGCAAAACTGGGATTTATATTTCCAGGATTGACATGTATGTGTGCGCGCGCTTGTACGCCTGCTATTTAACAATGTTATGAAAGTCGGGCATATATTCTCCACTTCTCAATTCATTGTGAAGTTGTAAGATATATATCTGGTTTTTCATAACACTGTTAAGCAAGACTGCAACTTCAGTATCCTTTTGCCTAATGTAGTAGTTAATGTATGCTCCAGATACTTTTTACAAAACTCTGGATAAAACTTTGGATAAAAGCATACTGATGAGAATACATCTTGCGAACAGAGTAGTTTCCCAGACAACATTTACTAAACTGTAAAAAGCATGAGAAAGGTTGGAGGCAAACCCGTTCTGGTTATCTTCGTTCAGTGGTTCTTATATCTGCTCGTCTTGTTTTATTTAGTGTGCAGTCTATGTTTCCTGTTAAATTTACCTCCCATATATTCTCTGCAAGGTATGTTGCAGTTGGAAACGAACCATTCTTGGAAACGTATAATGGAACCTTCGAAGGAATAACTCTTCCTGCTCTTCAAAATATCCAGGCAGCCCTTATAAAAGCTGGTTTGAGCAATCAGATTAAAGTCACTGTACCCTAAATGGTGATGTATACGAGAGTTCAACAAACATACCTTCTCAGGGTGATTTTCGTGCAAACATCCGCGATATCATGGTGCAAATCGTTAAGTTCTTGAATGATAATGGATCTCCTTTTACTGTCAACATCTACCCCTTTATCAGCCTCTATGATAATCCCAGTTTTCCTGCTGACTATGCCTTCTTTGATGGCTATTCATCTCCCATAAATGATGATGGAAGAATATATCAAGACATGTTTAGTGCGAACTATGATACCCTTGTATGGACCCTGCAGAAAATTGGATATGGAAACATGTCCATAATAGTTGGAGAAATTGGTTGGCCCACTGATGGAGATCAAAACGCAAATATACAATTGGGGCAGAAGTTCAACCAAGGCTTCATGTCCCGTTATAATGCCGGGCAGGGGACACCAATGAGATCCGGTCCCCTAGATGCTTACTTATTCAGCCTTATAGATGAAGATGCCAAAAGCATTCAGCCAGGTAATTTTGAACGCCACTGGGGGCTGTTTTACTTCGATGGAGCACCCAAATACCAGCTTAGCCTTACAGCCAGCTCGAACAGTTTGGTTGGAGCAAGTAATGTACAATATCTGGCCAAGCAATGGTGTGTCATGTCCCCCTCGGCTAGTCTTGATGATCCACAGGTCGCACTTAGTGTCAGTTACGCTTGTGCAAAAGCCGATTGCACTAGTCTTGGATATGGCACTTCATGCGGACGTTTGGATGCTCGAGGGAATATCTCCTATGCATTTAACAGTTACTATCAGATGCAGAATCAGGTTGCGAGTGCCTGCAAGTTCCCAAACCTTTCAATTCTCACACAAACAGACCCGTCGGACGGAGATTGCAAATTTAGGATCATGATCAATACGCCTACAGCTGCAGGGGAGTTGAGTGGAGTTGGATCACTTCAACAGCCAGTTGGTTTGTTGCTGTTTTTGTTCTTGCTTTTCTTTCCAATTTTGTGAGTTTGCTGCTATATATAGTACAATACTGTCTTCATTTATTTTTCATTATATGTATATGTTGAAAACCATCCGAGCATTTGGTCCATTTATACATGTAGCAAACTAAATATATATTGCATTTCAAAGTCAGGCTTTTGTTTACATGCTCAAATGATCTAAATATCTCACTTAGCTTCGTATGTTTTTTTAGTTGAGATAGGATAAGTTAAGATAAAAGCTGAAAGTTGAATAAAATATTATTAGAATATATTTTTTTAATATTATTTTTATTTCGAGATTTAAAAAAGTTAAATTGTTTATTTTATTTTGTGTGAAAATTTGAAAAAATTGTAATAATTAAATAAGACAAGAATAATTGTAAAAACAAACGCCTTGAACTTGAAGGTCCTTCTTTCAATTTATTATGCATAAACCAATCAGTAATTAGTACCAATGATTTTGAATAGCATACACGTATAATGGCATGTTAGAATTATCAAAATATTCAAATTTTTTACATTAAATAATATATATTTTTTTTCACTCGAAATATTGTACTTGACAGCGGGACCTCAAAAAAAAAAAAAAAAAAAAAAATGATTTGCAACAATGCGATAGAAAACGATCTTGAGAATTCAAATAAATTTGCCAACTTTTTTTTTATTAGCACCACCAACTCCCCATCCATCAAATTAGATCTAATGAAACTTCTTTAATTTGATTTATTAGATTATTATCTATTCATTGAACATGTGAAAAACACATTTTTTTTAGCAATCAATTATACTCTTAAGATATGTGACCTAATTAGCATAATTGTTAAGGTTTCAATTTTTAAAATTGAGGTCTAGAGTTCGAAATCTCCATCCTCTAATAAAAAAAAAAAAATGTCAGAAGCATACCCTATTAATATAAGAATACATCAGAACTTTCTACATAAAATATATCTCACAATCTAATAGACATAATTAGAAAAAATTTATTCGAAAAAACTCTGTCCATCCAATAAAACATATTTAAACTATTAAACAGGTCTGATTCTCCGAATAAAAAATCTGATTCGAAACCCCTTACATCCTTATAAAAAAAACTGTTAAACGGGTCGGCACAATCGAGGTGCATGATACTTGGTCCAGCAATTACAGTAACGGGCTTACGCTTCCAAGGAGTTAAAACTTAAAAGGCTGGGGCTCCTAGGGCTACATACCTTAACCGGGTCGGTTCTTTCACGAACTTTCCGATTCCCCACCTCTCTCTCTCTCTCTATAATTAACCAAACGCACACCTCGACGCGTTCCTCTTTTCTTTTGTTTTCTCACATTCTGTTGGTTTCTCTCAGTTTCAAGCTCTGCGACTCCCAAACTTCAAAACCAAAGAAGCTAAAACTGGCGCTCGCACGCACATAATTTTGTTATCATAATTTCATACAAATTGGCCTCCAAATTTCTTTCATTCCAATTACCATTTCTTCGTATATAGATTCCGATACACACATATATATAGCAATCATCTCTATCTGATTGTATATGGACGTGGCCATGGACGACCGAGAGAACCAAACGCAAGCCGAAGCTCTGGCTCCTGCCGCGGAATCTCAACCTCAGTCTCAGGGAGAAGAAGACGGAGAAGAACAAGCAAGGAACGAAGACGACAAGTTGATCGCGAATGCTCAGAAGCTGATGGAGAAGATCACTTCTTCTCCTGAAAACCCTAGTCCCTTCGTCCTCCATGCCCTTGCCTCCATCCTCGAAACACAGGAATCCCGGTATGGCCCCACCCATTTCTTTTTTAGTCAGTTCTATTTGGCTGTACTATGCTATCAAAGGTTTTGGATTAAATTCCGAGGCGTCAAACGATAGATGTGGATTTTGGGGTTAGTGATATATTTTTTTAAGGTTATGAGTGTATTTATGCGTGATATTTTTATATCAATACGCAATTAGGATCATTTAAATGTTAATTTCTTTTCTAATCGCGTCCCTTTGGTGGGTTATGATAAATCTTAAGGTTTTGAGTTTCCGGAGGTGTAGTTCTATTGATCCAATGGTCCGCTAACATTATATTTGTTCAAAAAACGAAAAAAAAAAAAAAAGTGTTTGTCAGTGACTTTACGTGTGTTTTTTTGGTTGGCTGAGGGATGTTGGTGAAGTTCTTGAATGTGTTCTCATTTAAGATTTGAAAGTGTAAAGCAATTGCCTTTCGATTCACTTAGCTCTTAACTATTTTCTTGAATCTTGGTTTTTATGAAATTCTTTTGGTTTATAACATAGCAATATCACCTTTATTTTGTTGTATACTTACTCTATAGTGTATACTTGGTTGTGCCCCTTTTCGCCTTCGATAAAAATTGCTTTACTGATAAAAAATGTTGTATAGGTTAGCAAGTTTGTTTCTTATGTACTGTGCATTACAAGGGGAAAATTTTTTTATCGTGAATTGGTTTGCTCCTTTAGCACTTTCTCCTATTCCCACATCGTTGTTTGGCTCTTGATAAGTTCTGAACTTTGTTCTTTGCTTCTGTCTGTATTGAGAGCAGTTACATGGAAGAGCATGATCCTTCCTCCAATAGTGGCCGTTCTTCACATAACATTGGACGGCTGGGAAACTTAATCCGGGTAATTAATATTGCCTGCTTGAACTTGATTTATTGTTGTTTTTTGGTTAAATTACTGTTATTTCTCTCTCCATTCTTCTTGCAACCCCCCTTCCCCTGGGCTGTGCGCCTTTGCAACTCCATTCAGATTCATAATCAACATGAAGAGATTATTGCGCTTCTGATCCCCTTTTTTTGGGGAAAACATGCTTATTTAAAATCTTCCCTCTTGTCCTCAGGAAAATGATGATTTCTTCGAATTGATATCTTCAAAGTTTTTATCAGAAACAAGATACCCAACCCCCATCCAGGCAGCTGCTGCTAGGCTTCTTTTAAGCTGCTCACCGACTTGGACTGTAAGATTGTTGTTTTATTGCATCTACTTTGCTTGATTATCTAATTCTTTAAGTTGTGATAAATATAAATTCAATGAGATGTCATGCAGTATCCTCACGTTTTTGAAGAAGCCGTCTTAGAGAACATAAAAAATTGGGTGATTGATGACACTGCCAGATTTCCTGGTGAACATCACAGTTGCAAAAGCAAGAAGGCCTCAAATTATGAAATGTTGAAGAGCTATTCTACCGGACTTCTTGCTGTTTGTTTGGCTAGGTATGCACCAGGAGTAAATGGCTTATGCATATTTTTTAGCTTGCATTATATTACATACCAGTTTGCATCACGTCAAATAATATAGTCTAATGTAATGTCCTACATTTTTGGGCTGATTTCAGTGGTGGTCAAGTAGTCGAAGATGTCTTGACATCCGGATTGTCTGCCAAGCTTATGCGCTATCTTCGCGTGCGTGTACTTGGAGAGACAAGTAGCCAGAAAGATGCTACTCATTTAACAGAGGGCAAGATTGTAACTGGTTCTACTTGTACAAGAGATAGAGACGAAGGTAGGGGTAGGGTTCGGCAGGCTCTGGAAACAACTTATTTAGATGATCTGAGGATAGCAGATGAGAGATCCTTAGATGGACAAAGTCTCGAAAGGGATCAGGATAGAAGCATTGTACGACAAGGAGATGGAGAAGAGTGCTGGGTGAATGATAGAGAACCACCTGATGCATTGGGTCAAAGGGTTGATGCCTGTGAGGTAGATGCTGATGGGGAGGTAAGAAGCCAAGGTCAAGAATTACGTGATGGGAAGGCAAAATTGTGGGATTTTGACGACAATGGCCGAGATGATTCCTCAAGACGCAGAGTGAATCGTGGATCAGCAAGATCCAGATGCAAGGGAAGGGTTAATGAAGGCGGTCCAGAGAATGAACAGGTGTTAACCTCACCAGGATCTGGTAGTCGATTGGGACAGGGGCGGAGTACAAAAGATAGGAGTTTTTCAAAACATTTAGATGTGAAAAAAGATGCTAGAAAGACTTTTGGCAGGATCACATCTGATGTTTTAGCTGTCGAAAGAGATGATAATGATGACTGCTTCCAGGAATGTAGAGTTGGAAGTAAAGATATCTCTGATATGGTAAAGAAAGCAGTTATAGCTGCCGAAGCTGAAGCAAGAGCAGCCAATGCACCTGAAGAAGCTATCAAAGCAGCAGGTGATGCTGCTGCTGAAGTTGTCAAAAGTGCAGCTTTTGAGGTATGCAGCATACTCTCTATTTCTTTCATTTGGCATATATTATATGGAGTAATGGAGTCTTCTACTTCTTAATGCTTTGTTACTCTATATTTTTAGGAATTTAAAAGCACAAGTGATGAAGAAGCTGCCGTTTTGGCTGCTTCCAGAGCTGCATCCACTGTTATTGATGCTTCTAATTCAATTGAAGTTTCAAGGTATGTACTTTCGTATCTAAGCATGTAATACAAATATTGAATAACAATGTGCTGCTATTGAATGCTAGCATCATTTGTTAGTTTGACAATAGTCTAATAATACTTCCATGTGATGATTTCAGGAGTTCTAATAGCATCAATGATGAGACAATGAATCCACACTGTACAGAGACAGAAACTAATGAGGATGTTGAAGAATATTTCATCCTGGATTCTGAGTCTCTTGCACAGCTGAGAGAAAAATACTGTATTCAGTGCCTTGAAATACTTGGAGAATATGTTGAAGTTCTTGGGCCTGTACTTCATGAAAAGGGTGTCGATGTCTGCCTTTCACTATTTCAACGGAGTTCCAGACACAATGAGGGATCAAAAGTAGCCATTCTTTGGACTGATGTAATGAAGCTAATCTGTGCATTGGCTGCTCACCGAAAATTCGCTGCGCTTTTTGTGGATCGGGGTGGCATGCAGAAACTGCTTGCTGTCCCTAGAGATGCTCAAACCTTCTTTGGTCTTTCTTCTTGCTTATTTACAATTGGTTCTCTCCAGGTAATGGCTTGTTACGTCTGATTGCTTCAAACTCTTTTCTTTTTTGGGTTTTTTTTTCACTAATATTTTCTCATCAGAATTGCATTTGTCTTGTCAGTCCATTGGGTTCTTACTTTTTTAGAAAACCTTTCAGGGAATAATGGAACGTGTGTGCGCTCTTCCCTCAGATGTTATTCACCAGTTGGTTGAGTTAGCTATCCAACTTCTTGAGTGCAGTCAGGACCTAGCTAGAAAAAATGCTGCCTTGTTTTTTGCTGCCACATTCGTCTTCCGAGCAGTTCTTGATGCCTTTGATGCTCAGGATGGTTTACACAAATTACTGGGCCTTTTAAATGATGCTGCCTCAGTTAGATCAGGAGTAAATACTGGAGCATTAGGCTTTTCCAGTTCAGGATCCTTTCGAAATGATCGTTCGCCTGCGGAAGTACTGACATCATCAGAGAAACAGATAGCTTATCACACCTGCGTTGCTTTGCGGCAATATTTTAGAGCTCACCTTCTTTTGCTTGTGGATTCTATCCGTCCAAATAAAAACAATCGAAGTACAGCCCGGAATACTCCAAGTGTAAGGGCAGCCTACAAGCCACTCGACATCAGTAATGAAGCTATGGATGCAGTGTTTCTGCAGTTACAAAAGGATCGAAAGCTGGGTCCAGCATTTGTAAGAACTCGCTGGCCTGTGGTTGAGAAGTTCTTAAGCTCTAATGGGCATATTACCTTGTTGGAATTGTGTCAGGTATTATATATTCAATTTTTAACTTTTCTCTCTTCTTTTTACTTCTTTCATTCTCCTGTCATATCTGGTTTTTGTTGTATGTAGGCCCACCCATTGAGCGCTATTTGCATGATTTGCTTCAGTATGCATTGGGTGTTTTGCACATTGTTACACTGGTACCCAACAGCCGCAAGATGATTGTAAATGCCACATTAAGCAACAATCGTGTTGGTATAGCGGTCATTTTGGATGCAGCAAATAGTGCTAGTAGTTATGTGGACCCAGAGGTAGACATATTCAACCATTTTTCTATTGTTTTTATTATTCTTCTGTAACATTTGTCGATACTGGTTTCTTCTTCCTAGCTAGGTGTTTTCTCTTGTATACACCCTATGTAGTTGGCTACACCTATTTAATAAAATTTTACTTATAAAAAAAACATTTGTCAATGTTGGAAGCAGATTCTGGTAATATTATCATGCCTGTTTTTCATTCACTACCGTATCATATTTTCTAATTGTTCACTTGTACCTTTGCAGATCATCCAACCAGCCCTAAATGTGTTAGTCAATCTTGTTTGTCCACCACCGGCAATCAGCAATAAACCACCTTTACTTGCACAAGGTCAGCATTCTGTTTCTTCTCAAACCCCATATGGTCATGCGATGGAGAATAGAGATAGAAACACAGAACGCAATATCTCAGATCGAGCTGTTAGTATGCCCAGCCAGAGTGATTCAAGAGAGCGGAATGGGGAATCTAGTGTGGCAGATAGGCTAAATGCCACCGGAGTCAGTACACAGTTCATCGGTAGCACTTCACAAACTCCTGTTGCCACAGCCACTTCAGGACTTGTTGGAGATCGTAGAATATCTTTAGGTGCTGGAGCAGGTTGCGCCGGCCTTGCTACACAGTTGGAACTAGGGTATCGTCAAGCAAGAGAGGCTGTACGTGCCAACAATGGGATAAAGGTTCTTCTTCATCTCCTCCAGCCACGCATATATTCACCTCCTGCTGCTCTTGATTGTCTCCGTGCCCTCTCTTGCCGAGTTCTGCTTGGTCTAGCCAGAGATGATACAATTGCGCATATATTGACAAAGCTTCAGGTGAATGACTCTTTAAAATAAGTACTAGTAATAGCTTTACGTAAAATGAATAATCTTTTTACCACAAGTATAATATTAGAACTCAATCAGTTGAACCAATCCTAGGCTGCTTCAGTTCATACCCAGTTTTACACTATTTCAGCATACAAAGAAAATAGGTGGCAGTCAATGCCGTAGTCATCATTCACTGTTTTCAGAGATGAGTTCATTTTTGGACTTGCATTGCTACACTCAACCAACGAGGCATTATACTTATGAAAGCTAATCACGTTGGTGGCCCTGTGCCAATATTTTACTGTCTTTTATGGAACATAAGCATGTTATACCCAAATGGTTTGCTCAATATGTTCTTCTGGTTGCAAAAGTGAGAAGAAAACTGGGATCAGTATTACTAGAGTCTTCAAGGCAAGGAAACGTAAATTTGTATTTGTTTATCTATTTTTTCTCTCACTCCCCTGTTTGACCTGGTATCAAATGGTTGCAAGGAAACATTAGTTGTTTATTTGATAGTTCCATGTAGCTTGGTTGATGTGTTCCTGATGTATAATTTTGATGCAGCCTGTAGTTACCTTTTTAAGCTTTGTAACACTTTCCACATGGCAAAAAATTGAAAACAAATGGTGTAATTTCATTTTGCATCCTCAAACTACCTCTGTTTTTTCAAATTGCATTTCAAACTACCAAAATTAACAATTTGGCCACCTCAAAATACCAATTTCCTTCGATTTGCATCCCACTGTCCATTTGACAGGTTAGTTCTGACCTAACGTAGAGCCACCAAGTGATTTGTCTAAAAAGGCCTTGCTGCAAAGTTTAAAGTACATTTTACCTTTAATTTAAAACAAAAAAAACTGAAAAATTAATAAAAAACTTCTAAAAAATTGCTAGATGGTGGACACCAATTGTCCAGGGCACTCATGGGCCATGCAGTGGCTGGCCATCACCCGGCATTTTTTTTATTTATTATTATTATTTTTATTAAACTTCAGCAGAGAGTTCACTGAAAATTTTCAGGATTTTGTCATCTAATGCGATAATGGGAGGGATGGTGCATTTTGGGGTAGTGAATTGTTGGTATTTGTAGTTTGGTGTGAAATTTGAAAATTGGGTGATAGTTTGGGGATGCAAAATGAAATTGAAAAACAAAACAATTTTATACTTTGCCAAATTCAAAAAGTTTGCTGTGTTTCTGATTTTAAGTCATAAGTTCCTGGGTATGTTAATTACTCTGGGAGATTTGCGTATAAGTGGACATAAATCATCACTGTGTTAATAAGTGCGAGTTGGTGTTCTAGGTTGGAAAAAAGCTATCAGAACTAATTCGAGATTCAGGCGGCCAAACATCTGGAACTGAGCAAGGCAGGTGGCAAGTCGAGCTTTCCCAGGCCGCAATTGAACTGATAGCGGTAAGTATCCCCCCCCCCCCCCCCCCCCCCCCCCCCCCCCCCCCCCCCCCCGCGGGGCCACAAAAAAAAAAAAATTCAAGCTGAGTAGAGGTACCTAGAGGTCAGGAGTTCAAGTTGAATGTCCTTGTAAGCAAGCAAAAAAATGCTGAACATTAGAATTCTCTTTTGCAGATTGTGACAAATTCAGGCCGTGCAAGTACGCTAGCAGCTACTGATGCCGCCACCCCTACTTTGAGGCGCATAGAAAGAGCAGCTATAGCTGCTGCTACGCCTATTACTTACCATTCCAGGTAGTTTTAGATTTTTTGTTCAGTGCGATTGTCTATATTAACTATCAACTTCTTTCTACTAATTTCCACCTTTTGACTCTGTCTTGTGGTCTATGCATACGAAACTCCCAGGGAACTTTTACTTCTAATCCATGAACACCTACAGGCATCTGGTTTGGGTGCAACTGCTACGGCACTGTTGAAAGAGGCCCAGTTGACTCCTCTGCCGTCCTTGGCAGCCCCATCATCTCTTGCTCACCAAACCTCCACCCTAGAAGCTCCCTATACTCGACTCCAATGGCCCTCTGGTCGAGCCCCTTGTGGATTTCTCACTAAGAAATCTAAATTTAGCACACGAGATGAGGATACAAGCTTGAAGTTTGATTCAAATGTATCTTCTTCAAAGAAAAAACTATTAGCTTTCTCACCTAGTTTTGGCTTGCACTCAAGAAATCAGTTGCAATTCCATGATTCCCAGTCGGTATCTGCCAGGAAAGTCTTCAGTTCTTCAAAACAATCTTCTGCTCATGCAATTGCTGCAGAAACTCAATCAGAGTCCTTCACGAAACCTAATCTTGATACAGAATCCCTATGTAAGACTCCTATTATATTGCCAATGAAGCGAAAACTATCAGAGTTGAAGGATGTTGGGTCGATTTCGTTCTCCGGAAGGCGACTCCACACAGGTGAGCAAGGACCTCAGTCTCCAGTTTGTCCTACACCCAGTAGTCTTCGTAAAAGCAATCTACTGACTGATAATATTGGACTTTCTACACCAACTTCTAACCTTAGAGATCAGCATTGGCAATCAACGCCAATTGGTGGCTTGGCAGGTTATATGGATGAAAACCATTACGGTAACCCCCATATAGGTCAGGTGACACCATCCTCACAACTTGAGCTTTTAAATGATCCCCAGCCCAGCAGCACAGAGAGGCTAACTCTAGACTCTCTTGTTGTTCAATATCTGAAGCACCAGCATCGCCAATGCCCTGCCCCTATAACCACTCTTCCACCACTCTCTCTCTTGCATCCACATGTCTGTCCTGAACCTAAACGAAGCCTTGATGCCCCATCAAATGTAACAGCTCGACTTGGTACACGTGAGTTCAGAAGTATATATGGTGGGGTACATGGAAATCGAAGAGATCGCCAGTTTGTTTATAGTAGATTTAGACCTTGGAGAACTTGTAGGGATGATGCTGGTGCACTTTTGACATGCATTGATTTTCTTGGGGACTCTTCCCGTCTTGCAGTTGGCAGCCACTCTGGAGAGCTCAAAATTTTTGACTCTAACAGTAACAACGTGCTGGAGAGCTGCACAAGCCATCAGTCTCCTTTGACATTTGTTGAATCCTATCTTTCTGGTGAGACACAGCTGCTGCTTTCGTCGAGCTCCCAGGATGTAAGGTTGTGGGATGCATCTTCAATCTCAGGTGGACCAATGCATCCATTTGAAGGGTGTAAAGCTGCAAGGTTTAGCAACTCTGGAAGCATTTTTGCAGCCTTGACAGTAGAGCCCTCTCCACGAGAAATTCTCCTCTACAATATCCAGACCTGCCAGTTGGAATCAAAGCTATCAGACACGTCTGCAAGTTCTACAGGCCGGGGGCATATATATTCTCTCATACACTTCAGCCCTTCAGATGCTATGCTGCTATGGAACGGGGTCCTGTGGGATCGGCGGGTTTCTGGTCATGTTCATCGCTTTGATCAATTTACAGATTATGGAGGTGGCGGCTTTCATCCAGCTGGGAACGAGGTATGTAGAGCCCTTGTTCTTATTTGATCATCATATGATTGAGAACCTGTTGAACTCTTCATCGCTACAGAAAAATCGTCTTCCATTCCTTTTATCTACGTTATCCTATGTTCAATATATGAGGGAAAAAAACAAAGACAAGATTCTCTAAATATTTTTTCCTTTGAACAATTGGGTTTGCTTTAAACCCAAATCCGAGCACTTGGTTTTTCTTTTTACTTATGATTGTTTTTATTCAAGTATGTACGTTATGCAGGGAGGATAAGTTGGTCATAAAAAAATAAAAATAAAAAGCCCACTTCCTGCTTTTTTAAAATACAATACTGTTTGCATGAAGTTCTGTTCACATCCACGTAGTTTTGGAAACTGTCCCCCTCCTCCTTTCTGTGATTCTTCTCAAATACAGAATTTTCATTTTGACAGGTAATTATAAACTCGGAGGTTTGGGATCTCCGGAAGTTTAGGCTCCTCCGAAGTGTACCTTCATTAGACCAAACGATGGTAACATTTAATGCACGTGGAGATGTAATTTATGCAATACTACGGAGAAATCTTGAGGATGTAATGTCAGCAGTTCACACACGGCGAGTCAAGCATCCTCTCTTTGCTGCCTTTCGCACGGTGGATGCAGTCAACTACTCTGACATTTCCACTATACCTGTAGATCGTTGTGTCCTTGACTTTGCAAAAGAGCCGACAGATTCCTTTGTAGGGTTGATTACGATGGATGACCAAGATGAGATGTACTCTTCAGCTAGGATTTATGAAATTGGACGTCGAAGGCCAACAGATGACGATTCTGATCCTGATGATGCCGAGAGTGAGGAGGAAGATGAGGATGATGATGATGATGATGCTGATGTGGACTCCTTACTGGGCCCAGATCTTGATGGGGATGGTGATAGTGATGCTGATGATATGAGTAATGATGATTATGATGATAGTGTTGGTGACCTTGATGATGACGACGACGACGACGGTGATGGAGATTTCATGCTGGAAGGGGGAACGGGATTACTGGAGATTGTGACCGAGGGTGATGAGGATGAGGATGATAGCGAATTGGTTGAATCATTCAGTAGCGATGGGGATGATTTTATGGGGAACGTTTTTGGTTATTAAACGTTACGTAGTTCTTAGATTTATTTTAAATTATGGCCCAGATTTTGTAATTATGCTGATAGAAGTTTTTACTTTTTACCCGATGCCAAATACCGTGTGAGAGAGGACAATAAGAGCATAGGATGGATGAGGGCGTTAAATCAATTTTGTTTCCCGCAAAGGTGGAAACCATCCGAAGGCATTTCTCCAGTAATAGTCCCCTCCCCCCCGGGCAATGAAGTTCGCAGGAATTATAAAGAGAGTAGTGTTATTTGAAGATCTTTACACTAGACAGACATCTAGATTTTACATATCATAATTTGATCTGCAAGATTTAAATTTTAAACCAACATCATGGTATTCAGTCAAACTTAACTCCATTTGGATTTAGAGATAAGTTTAGATGATTTGTAAATGATATAATAAAATATTATTAGAATATTATTTTTTAATATTATTATTGTTTTGAGATTTGAAAAAGATAAATTATTTATTATATTTTGTGTAGGAATTTGAGAAAGTTGTAATGATTAGATGAGTTGAGATAAATTTTCAATCCAAATTGAGGCTTCTTAAAAGTAATTTTACAATTTGACGAATTATATAAATCACGTTAGTTTGTGAAATTATTTTTGTATAATATCTTTGTGGTTAAAGTATTTTTTAATAATTAAGGTTTATTTTATTCTTAAGTTGGTGTGTGAAGTATATCATTTATATTCTCAATTGATCAGATTTTATTTGTAAGATTAATTCAAATTTTAAAATTTATTTTTTAAATTAAATTATTTCATGTAAACACTTTAATAGAAACACACTGATTTAAAAATAAAATTTTCTTAAAAAAAATATTGTGCGTATTTCATTACACAACAAATTAAATTATAGGTCGGACTAGGTTCAAAGTACTTTTTAGTTTCAATATTTTTTCAAAAGCTCGATTTGAGGGATAAATAATTAGATTTGAAATATATTTTTATATGACATAATTTATCTTTTTTCTTTTTTTTTTTTTTTGAGTTGGGGGAGGGGAGTTTTGAATTCCAAACTTCTATTTTAGAAATTGAAAATTATGTGAATCAAACCACATGTCTTTAACTATAATTTTATATTAATAAAGTTTTTAAATGACATAATTTGATTTGAAATATATATTTTAAAATTTAAATCTTATAAATCAAATTTTACTATTTAAATGATGTATATGATGTGCTATACACACCAACTTGAAAAAATAAATCTTTTTTTTTTTTTTTGTTTAAAAAAAGGAACGAGTATGGCTCTGGCTCAGTTTGATAGCTCTTTTTATTTTTGATGAAAATCTTAATAAAAATTATAGAAAATCTTAATCTACGAAATATACCTCCATCCTAGTAGGAGAACAAATGCGTCGTTACATTTTTCGTCAGCAGAGATGAAGATATCGAAAGTTAAATAAGAGAAACAAGTTGGAGGATGTATAAAGCGGTCTGATTGATCTCCAAACTAAAGACCTTGTATGGACCATCTTTCTTTCAAGCATTTAAAAAGCAGCAAAAATCTTGGAAGTCAGGCTGCAGAGTAAAAATTCCAAGATGCAAGGTTGTGGGGGAGAGAGAACACGTACGTTAGCATTACCCTCACTTTCACAAAACGTATTGTTTCAAAATTCCCCTCCATAATATAAACTTCCAGTTCCTGGAATATCATCTTAGGTCTGATAATATTTCAAGTCTTTTTCGGCTCACTGACTTCCTTCTTCTGAGTTCTGGGTCAGTAGTGTCTGGGGAAAAGCATTCATCTCCCGACACTCCCTAGTATTTTCTGGTACATTTTCATCATCTGAATCGGGTATAACAATAGAGTCAAGGGCAGAATTACGGGTGGGTCTTTGTCTAAACCTATTCTTTGTACCCAAGCCCCTGGTGTTCACGTCAGCATGTGCTGTGGCTCCGGTCAGTCTCGTCTCCTCAAGCTTCTGGGTACAGAAATCATTATTAGCCTTCTGAGAATCAAGTGTTGCACGATTCCTGTCCGGTTCAGAATATCCCAAGTCACAACAACCATCATCGTCAATATCAACCTTTTGTCCATAATAATCCTCATCCTCATTCTCATCGTCAATACCAACTTCTTGAAGCACGTCACTTTCGATGTCACTATCCATGGAGTCGCCTCTTTCACCAGAATTTTCTTTTGAGCCCGTGTACATTTCTTGGCCCCCATTCCCATTCCTTGTTCCATGCTCAGCACCCTCCCTTTCTGGACTTTGCTCAAGACTAGCTTTCCCCTTTCTGAATCATCACAATTAAGAAAGATCAATCCCTCTCATATAATGGAATTTGCAAGCGAATCAAGTAGGAAAAGATAGTTCTGTTACAGAGCATCTTAACTCCAAGCATATTTATGAAGCAAAAGAGCAATAGAAACATGTTTAGTAATAGAGAATATTCATGAAGCATAAGACAAAAAATGCAATGAAAACAAGTGCCTTGTCATTTATGAATCCTTTTATTTTGGGGGAGTTACCTCCAAAAATGTAATGTTTACATGATAGGGTGTTTGTTTTCATGCTCTACTTGGCGAGGGGGAACAAACCAAGATGCAAGTAAACAGTTTCATGTTTACCTGCACTGCTATGTTTATCATCGAAACCCAGTAGTCTCAATGCAACTGAATCCAGCCTAACAATCCATAACCCTTGCCCTTTTTGTTGATTAATTATCCCTTCGTGCATCATCCATGGAAAAATATAGAGATTTAATTAAAAGAAATTTCATGACATGGGACACTGGCTGATGCAGCATTAATCATTAGCTTTTGTATCCGGCCATATATCCTCATAGATTGCTCTTGGAAGTCTCTGTTGGACTAGGATCAGTTCTTTATATATATATATATATATATATATATATATATATATAAGTATGACTAGGATCAGTTCTACAGATACGTTTCTCCTAACTAATGAAGGGGATGGTAAATTTATCCATGAGACCAATCGCGCGCGTGCGCGCGCGTGTCCATATCCATCAGCCAGCCAAATTCAGGAGCAATTCAGCCCTATCATGACATGGCAACCATCAGCAAATATGTCCAGTAGACTACGAAATTTCTACAATGTGTTCTCTGACAGCATATCTTTGGGAAGTTTTAGTGCCATTTAAGAGGGTCACAGGATCTGTCTTCAACATGTCCAATTTCTTGTGTCCACTATAAAAGGGAAGGTGGAAACTTTGCCAACATGATCAGATGTAGCCAGGAAGAAAACCTAGCAACTTGTCTTTTTCTCATGTAATGAACTAAAAGTCCTAGCTGACTGGGGAAAAAAACTTTGCACAAAAAAGAATGGTCTAGCTTCAAAAAAACAAAAGTTCACAAAAAAAGTGTGCAAAGAACCACCTCACTGCGTCTAACTCGATCAATAGCGGGGCATAGCTAACAATGTAAATAATTAATTTATAAATGTTATAGTAAAGTTCCTTCTCTCTTACTTTGTTAGTTGTATAGCCTCATCAATGGCCCGATCATATTCATCTGCATGATATTTCCAAAATCAAAAGCATTCCATTAGTACGAAAAAGAAATTAAATTCAAGGAAAATATTTAAACAAAAGACATCTGAAAAAACCTCATCAAGAACAGCATAATGTAAGCAACAATAACTAAATTTACATCGTACCAAATGTGTAGCTGATAGGATTACGAGTCCGACAAGAACGAGTAATTCCAGTAACATGAGGATTACTAAAACTATTCAGGAGCATATCTTGCCTTTGCTTTCGTTTGAGTGCCCTTTCTTTATTCTGTGGAATATAATAACAAATCTAGTCATAATCAACATGAAGAACGAATGACTGCACAAGCTTTAAACTGGAGAAATTTACTTTACCTTCTGAAGTTTCTCGAGAACGGGAATTGCATCAGTTTCAATTGTCTTACCAACATCAACTTCTGCTACGACTTTGCTACATGAGAGTTCATCCTGATATTGCCAGCAATAGACAAAGTGAATTGAGGGCCTCAGCCCATGACAAACAGAAAATTCAGGCTTACCACAACTTTACGAAATTCCTCAAGACTGGTTGCAATAGTTTCCCATTGAAAACTGATAGTTGGTGGGGTTAAACATCGTTTACCATTAGAATTCCTCTTTGACTGATATATGTTTACTTCCCTGTATAATCTATGACCAATAGTTTTGTTCCCATCGTACCTACCATGAACATGGTAAGAACTATCAATACCAATCATTATAATAATTATGTATAATTCATAATATATATAAAACTTACCAATAGGAAGTCCCACTTCCATCTCCTCCTATTTTATCTTTGCGAAAACAAGACATTTGATTTCCTTGTTTTAAAGCATCATTTATGTAAGAGAGTACATCTTGTTGCTGTGAACAAAAAAGATGGGTTATGAAAATACATCCAACATACTTTTCATTTAAAAATCTCCTTAACCAGAAAGGAAAAAAGAAAAGAAAGGAAAAGTGGTGGCAAATTGAAAGTAAAAGTATATTGTAAAGAGAAAAGGAAACAAATAACCATTTGTTTGCAAACAACAGAAAAGGTTACAGAATCACTAGTTAGAAAGCATGCAGAATAATTGTAAATAATTTAGAGAAAAAATAAAAATAAGAAAAGGCAGGATGTATCACATCAGCTCGGACTTCACAAAGTGCCTTCAAGATCAATAAACGATCTGTTGGATCAAGTCCTTTGTATCTGGATATCTCCTCCCTGCACAAGAAACAGCAGAAAAATACTTTGACCTCAGAAAGTGGCATCAGATAAACATCGTCAAATTAAGCATGAGAAATGCATGATTAAATACCCCTTAGCTGCCATTAATGGAACTTTCCCTTCAGATACCTGCAATAAGAGAAAAGAAAGGGTCCAAATTGTTAGGGCATCCTCTTTATAAAGGGGATAAGAATGGTACACAAAAGCATGATTGCCGTGACAACTTACCCATGGCCACCACATAGCAAGTTTCTTACAAAGTGCAGTCACCCATGCATCAGAACCATTCAATACTTTACTTACAGGTGGTATTCCCTGGAAAGAATTCGGGCCATGTAAATGAGATTAAAGGGATGGAAAATCTGAAGAACTCTGTGAAAAATTGAGAAGTGTCCAAGTTTGCTATAGATAATACTTATAAAAAAAAAAAGTTTGCTATAGATAATAGAGATCTTGAAACCAAAACCGGACTTCTTTTAATAAGTAATCAAACCTAGAGTGTTTTGGTTCTTGTCACATTTGGAATTAGCTACAACTTATTATTTTCTATACTGCCTAGCTTGAATATAGCAATATACCCCACAAAAAAAACTACCATCCGCATCCTGCTCAAACTATTCATCTTGCATCATAGTTTATGAAGAGTAAGAATCATCTTAAAACAGAATACTTCTCTTAAACAATTAGCGTTATACTTCATTGGCTTGCCCCAGTGTTACTACTATGTTGAGTACGTATCAACATAAATCCAAGCCAAAAAGAAAACGTTATATCATAAAACCAGATTCATTACAGCCTTACAGGTGTTAAGAATTCAATGAAAGGAGAGAATGAACAAAATGTATTGAATGAATTGAATTACAAAGCTTTACAAGGCATTTATATCAGCCTCTAATAGAAAGCTAATTACGTAATAGAATGACTAACTTAACTAAATTTCTAACTAACTTTTCTTCTCTGTTACAATACTTTGTTTGACTTTTTTTCTTTTGACTTTAGTTCCATATTTTCGATGTGTGAAGCTATACTCCAAAAAGAAAACGTTATATCATAAAACCAGATTCATTACAGGATATCTCAAAATACCTTCCGTCGTCTGTACTATATACAATTTGTCCAAGGCATTGGTTGTCCCAATTTCCATCAATACTTACCACTGCCATGAATTCCAAATCACGCGAATTTTATGATCCCACTCAACTGGTTCGAGAAGGACAAAAAAGGAAGTCACGCTAAGAAAGAGGAACCCAAACAACCTCTTCTCTTTCATCTTATGAAACTGATCGCGATATGAATACCATCAGATAAGCAAGCAGATATTTCACTCAGCGCAGATAAGCAATAGTAGAGATGCCATCTATTTCAATGATAGTTCTGACAATAATGAATCTTCCAGCAATGAAGCTAATATAGACATGCATGATAGTAAAAATAATGGAGAACCTTCAAAAGTGCAATGTGAAGCTGAGCGTTTGATCTGTTAGTCTTGATTAAACCCGTCTCAATCTCTTCCGCTGAGAGTTTCAGATCAGTTCCAATCACTGGCTCAAAAACCTGTAAACAGAGTCACGTTCAGTTGTCCTCTCTCTCTATCTATAAAGTCCTCCATTCTCTCTCTCACTCTCAAAGTCAGAAATAACGTACATTTTTAATTACAATTTAAGAGAAGGAGGAGGTGATCTTACGCTGAGGAAATTGAAAACGGAGGCTAGTTCCCATCGTCCACGTAGTTTTGCAACCTCCGATTCGAAACGAGAATCGTCCAGAACTACGACTGGCTGGTCCGCGCTTCCGTCTTTCGCCACTGGGAGCACATCTTTCCCGACGGCCTCGCTCTTCGTCGAAGCACGGGTCCGGCGACCGCTAATCATGGTAGCTTTTAAAAAGCGAAGCTGGAGGGGGAACAAGAATTGTGCAGTACCGGATTGATGAAGAGAGGGAGCTGAAGGATTCGTGCCGTGCAAGTTTTCTGGAGGATTTTCCCGCCTAAATCAGTTTCACCTCGGGTTGAAGATCGCGGTTAAAGTTGGGTTAGATTTCTAGAATTCTAGGGTTAATTTCAGAGGCCGCCATTCGTCTTTTCGGCTCAGTTTCCTTTCCCTCTCTCAATCAATCGTACCGTTTTGAAGTTACTCTACTACCACTACTCGGACGCAGGTTAAAAAAAAACTTGTTTTTTTAAACTTGCATTTGTATCCCTACCTATCATCCGCTTTTTCAATTTGCGACTATCAAAATTGAAATTTTCATATTTTAAACCATTGTAATTTTAAGAATTTATATCTCGACCGGTATCTGGCTCTTTGAGATTGTGCTACAAATTCTATTTTCATCCATGTTTACAATCAGATATACAACAATATATGAATTACAAGACTGATGATTCAAATCGTATTTTATCAATTTTTATAGTCTAATTGAATAAATGATAGTCGAGGGTGAAAATATAATTTCTTCAAAGTTTCCACTGAGAAATTACGTCCTACTCTTAGGGTTCGTTTGAGGTGTGAGATAAAATGATAATTTTATAAATAGTAGTAAGATAATTTGTGAATAGTACTGAGATAATTTAAATTAAGTATTTTTTAGGTTTTGAAAAATAGGAGAAAAAAAGTTAAATAAAAAATATTATAAAGTTAAAATATTGTTAAAATATAGTTTTTATAATATTATTTTTGTTTGTAAATTTGAAAAAGTTGAATTATTTTTTATTTGAAAATTTAGAAAAATTGTAATGATTAGTTTGAAAATTTTGTATTTGGATTATGTTTGAAAAAAAGATGAGATGAGAATTTTAGAATATAATCTATTTCCAAACAAGCTTGTCCTTTGATCCAATTATATTTTAAGACCTAGTTTTGTTTTATATATATATATACACACACACACACACAAAGGCATTATATTCTTAAACTATATATATATATATATATATATAGGCATTATGCTCTTAGAGATGAGAGCAATGGTTGTTCATTTCCTTCGGTATCTTTATTAGATGGACTTCACTTTGCAAAGGTCATACTGATGTTAAGGCAACAACAACATTCAATACAATTCTTCCATGTAAGCAAGCCCACACAAAAGCCATACATGATCAATACACTAGATCAAATCAAGATTTTAGCAGAAAACACAACCACAACATATTTCGAGTCTTTGACCCTCACAAACTTTAGACCGCTGCTGCAAGTTCCGTCACCCACCGCCATGTTTTGTGTCACCAACGTGTTTTGTTGCCACCATCACAATAGGCACATGTTTTGTCGTCGCCTATTCTGCCGGTTACTAAATAACAAACGTGGAGTTTTTTTTTTCAACTCTCCCTCTCTTCTTCTCCCAGGCCATCTCTCCCCTACTTGCCATCCAACTTTTCCTTCGTTTCCAAACTCTCTCTCTCAAGTCAAATACAAAGCTATGAGCTTTTTTATCAAATGCAAAAGCACAACCTAGCCTTTGTCTTGTCTAAGCCACCACCCTAGCCAAGCCATATTGTTGTCCTATTGCAGCCTGCAAATGGAGAAAAGGGGGAACTCAAGGAAGCACTACTTCTACTGGAACAAATTACTTTTTAGATTAAAATAAGTATCTTTTTTATTGAAATTCATCTTTCAAAGGTTGCATGTTCATTTCTTTGCGTGGGTTTTCTGAGACCTGTTAATACTTTTGTCGACAATTACTTAGAAATTTGAATTGTTTATTTACCCTTCTCTTTTTTCTTAACAGTTCCTTCATTTTTCATTTTTTAGTTTTTTGTCTTATTGTTTTGGTTCATATTCAGCCAGAATTATAGACATTAAAGATAAGTTTTTTCTTTTGACAGAAACAACTCGTTATTTGGTTGAAGAATTAGGATTTAACGTAGAGTAAAGGAAGGGAGGTCTGGGAGTTATTTTCTCTTCGGTGGATTTCATGCGAGAGGATGGGAGATGAGGGAGAGGGGGGAGGGGGAGAGGGGGTTATGGGGTGTGTGGTTTCATGTAGGGTCGACATCGACGACTTTGATTGAGTGAGGAGGGTCATGGAGTCTATTTGTCAACAACTCATTAGAGGGCTGTTATTTGAGGTTTATTAGACTGACCTGAAGTTATTCTCTTATTATATGGCTCTTATAGCGTCATACATAGTTTTTATTATTGTGCCAGTCCATACATGGATGTTGGTGCGCTAACATTTTCTTAAAAGAATGTAAGAGCTTTTGTATAGGAGAAATAACCTGTTGTATTTCACAATAAACTTAAGGTCTCGTTTGTTTTTACAACCCATCTCAATTCAACTAATTTGTAAAAACAAATGAGACCTAAATGAGCTCCAATTATCAGATTAACTAATGTTAAGTATAAATCCATACGTGGCTTAAAATTCATATAAATGGTTTGCCCACCTATTTGATATAATTACATTTATTCAAATTTTCTCTTGTCAAGTTACGAGAAAAATGGATAGAAAGGTGCAAAAAGGAAAGGTGTTATGACAATTTTTATTATTTTGATGTCTATTGTATATTTCATTTTCTTTCACTGTTCCCTAAATCACTCAGGTAACATTATATTTTTGCATCACGGTCTTCAAATTGATAGAGATTTTGAGTATTTTTAGATTGGCCTAAATAACATGGTTAATGGTCAAATATAAATTAACTAATAAAATTGACCTCTTTTAATTATTTTAAGTTTTTAAGACAAATTATGATTTCACATATAAGAACAAAGGTTATGAATTTGAAACTTTGATTCCACGTTTTATCTATTTAATTATATTTTTCACGTATTAGACTTATTTATTAAGAGTGAATTTAACTCATATGTAATAAAATATTTAACTATAAAATAAATAATAAAATCTTTTTATACATCGTAAACTTTTGAGACCAAGTGTTAGGAAAATATGCAGAGAAAATGCCATCACAACGCACAATTGGAATTGCAAGAAGTGCCGAATCATGTCATCTCATCAAGTTGCTCATATAATATCTGAAATTGACACCAGAAAAATATATAGAAAAAGAAAAGGAAATTAGTCATAACGTGTGTGCACAAATACAAGTTCGCGCGTCTCGTTTGTCGACACGTTGACTTTAAAGGTTTTAGGCAATTTAGTGGATTTTGAAATAAGTTGAGTTGATATTGTTAGAATATTATTTTTAAATATTGTTATTATTTTGAGATTTGAAAAGTTAAATTATTTATTATATTTTATATTAAAATTTAAAAAAATTATAATAATAAATTAGAATGAATTAAAATAAATTTAACTTTCAAACGAAACTAATCTATTGGATTTGGACGTGACTCCACTGTTAATAGTTATCATGTCATAAATAGTGCGTATAGCTCAAAATCAACCTAATGTCAACGTCCCTACACATCATATCCAAGAGCTATTGGACCTTCCACTGCCCTATCCTTTTTATTTATTTATTTATTTTTATTATTATCCTTCTTCTTACTATTTTTTTTTTAAAAAGGTCAACTTATGTTGGAATGCCATGGAAAAGCATTAAAAATTAGGAGTTTGAATCCTAAATGCAAGTGATTTGGTATCAAATCTAGAAAACAGTGTACTCAACAGTTGATCGTAGGAGAACTTGGAAAAAAACTGGTTGATACCTGAAACAAAGAAGGGATTAAAAAAAAAAAAAAAAACATCATGGCAAGAACTCAGTCCCCTCCTAACCCACAAAAAAAAGCTAGTTTCATACTTGGTGGAAAGGGAGAAAAATGAAAGATTATTTAATATCTGAAAAAAGAAAAAATAACTATGCCAATTGTTTTTAGTTCTGAAAAAAATCTCAATTATTTAAATCTGTTTGGATATAGAGGTGAACCATCTCATCTCATCTCATCTAATTTAATTTCAACTAATAATCTAATTACTATTTATAAATCATCTTAACTCATTTCATCTTATCTTATTATCCAAACGATAAAAGTTCAGAGTAGACAGAATATGAGAAGAGTTGATGACAAATATAAGAGAACCCATCGTTCCAATTACTATAGTTTATATGGCATCAAAGTAAGCGGCAGATTGGTCATCAATGACAATAGAATTCGCCTCTGTTTTTTCAACCCTTATATATTGTCTTAAACAATCTATTCCTAGCACATGTAGGAGCATCAGCATGCATGAGTTTGATACTTGATCAGAACCGTTAAAAAATTACAACATTGAAAATCAGACGATTGGACGGTGAGAATGTGTTGAAATCAGTATAAATACATATTAGTCGAGCGTTCTTTTATGACTTGGAGAGTCAGCAATTTAAATGTGAATAGCTTCAAGAATGTGTTAAAATATGTATATTAGTTGAGTGATTTTTTTTTTCCCATGAATTGTAGAGTTAGCAAATTTAATGCGATTACTTGAATATACAATCAGTCAAACCCAATTAAATTAAATTATCACTGCACAAATCCAAATCAGTATTATAACACTAAATAATGTACCATATGAAAGCTCTCTACCACCTTCCCCTTAATATTCTAATGAGCCCAGATTTGAAAACATTTACAAGATCAAATTATATGGCTAGATTTGGCATTCTGATATATATATATATATATATATATATATATATGTATATATATTGATGAGCTTATTAAAGAGCAAAAATAGCAAGAACAAAATCAAATTATATGTGCTCTAATATTGTGGAAGTAGAAGTTGGGGGGCATAGAATCAAGAACTAAAGATGTCAGAAACGAGGTCGCCTCTACCTTTGCCATTCAGAAGGCGTTCCAGTGGCGAAATCAAGAACTTAACCTCAGTTTCCAGCAGTCTTTTACCAGCTTTTGGAACCATCGTGGATGAAGGGCACTTACAGCTCAAGAAATATGTAATTGCTCCCTACGATCGCAGATACAGGTGATATTTAAAACGACAGTAATTTTCCAGAATCCTGATCACTTCTTTCCCAATATATGTATGTTTTGGTGCAAAAATGAATGGAAAAAGTGCACATATACATGGAAAAAAGTGACTCTGCTACAATAGGTTGAGTACTGGTAACTGTCTTAAAAGCTTCTGATGTTTTCGGGGAGGAATTATATATAGCTCCAGTCAATGCAGTTCTATTTGCATATATGTTTTTCATTCATTAAACTTCTCTTTAAAACAAGAACAATCGGTCTGGTCGCTTTTAGAGCAGTGTTTAAAAGCGATGAAATAGATAGAGAAAACGATGGTTTTTTGAGGCTGTCCCAACCTGAGGGGACATTCAACATTTCAAAGCCAATTCCAGCTCTATGCAACAGTTACTATTATGATGAATCATATCCACTATTTCATGATCTCTAACTTTTGGTCTAAATTATTGTGAATTTTGTTGAGAATCTGTATAAAAAGCAGTAGTGGGGTGTGGCGCAGGCTGTGGCAGACATTTCTGGTGGTGCTAGTGGTTTACTCGGCATGGGCATCGCCTTTCGAGCTAGCCTTTGGAAAGGTCGCAAGCGGATCACTTGAGCCCGTTGATTTAGTCGTAGATGCCTTCTTCGTCGTTGATATAATCTTAACTTTCTTCATTGCTTACTTCGATAAGTCAACCTATCTCCTTGTCGATGACCGCAAGAAGATCGCTTTGAGGTACGAAACACCTTTGTTTTATCTATGCATTTTATAAATAAGCTACACTCCAAAATTCGAACCATACATGCCTACGTGATCTACATGAATTGATAGGTGGCTGTTGAACCGTTGGGTGAATGGGTTGAGCTGGCCAAGGAGGGGATTTTAGTAACGATCGGATTCTTGGTTACGTTGTTAATTTTGTCTTTATGATCCCAGTTAGAGGTAGACCCATTAGCGTAGAAAAGGGGTCTACAAAAATCCATGGACTGTTTGCCATAGACTTCTTGCCTAACAAAGCCCCGACGAAAGTAGCCCTTGAAAATTTCGAAAGGGCAACTGTCTTTACCCTCCGGCATGTGTATAATATTTTTGTATAATAGGTATGTTGTATCACATTGTAGACTCGACGCAGGACTGAGGGCAGGTATCAAAATTTTATAGGTGTTGATCGTTTGTGTTATAAGATGAATGAAATGGGTTTTATTTATTTATATTTTTTTTATTTGAAATGCAAAATACGAGGACTAATATTATATTGTTTTTTTGAAATTAAGAGTTTATTTTTTGAAATGATTTGGAGTACACACACCAAATGATTTAATCCTAATAAATGAAGAAGGTATGCCCAATTTTTGCGTGGATGATTCTACAAGAATTTATCGCAGTTCACGGTATTCGAACATTTTATTTGAAAAGGTTGTAGAAGTAATTTGAAGTAAAATGGATGAGACCCTCTTTCCTAAGCTTTCAGATTTCAACCGTTAATCTGTTATGATGGGCGTAATGGGATTTTTATTAGGTTTCTCACCCTTTCATTTTCATCTATTTAAATGCTTGAGTAGAAACATGAATGAATGTCAAGCTCTAACCAATTAAAATTATGCCTATCAGGTACCTCAAAAAATTATGGTTCCCCATGGACGTAGCCTCAACCCTGCCATTTCAGTTTCTATACAGAATCTTCACTGGCAAGATGCACCGAGGTGACGTATTTGGCTTCCTCAACCTGCTTCGCCTATGGCGACTCAGGCGTGTCAGTGAACTCTTCACAAGGTACATTCTAATGTGGAGAACACACATTCTACATTGTCGATATGGTAAGAATTGATTTAGCACAAAATTTTAAAAAAATTTCAATCTGACATATCGACAATGACGAGAATGTATCCTCCAGGTCACTTGTAAATATAATTCTTGTATGTAAAAAGCATCAAGCTGCAAGAGCAACTTATCATTTCTAATTAGCACTTCGTCTTCTCCAGGCTAGAGAAAGACACACGTTTCAGCTACTATTGGACAAGATACTGCAAGCTGATAGCCGTAAGCATCTACCTCTATTCAACTATACCTTCACCTTTACCTGTTTATGCCATGCAAACTTCATTCAAAGGTGAAATTGTCTTTTCTCAAGAGTTTTCATCACGGATTCTGACTAATCCATCGCAGGTTACGCTATTTGCAGTGCATTCAGCAGGCTGCTTCTATTACTGGCTTGCCGCCAGTAATGGACAGCCAGAGAATACATGGATTGGATCGCTGGTCCACGATTTCAAGCACAGGAACATCTGGTTAGGCTACACCTATTCCATGTACTGGTCCATTGTCACCCTCACCACAGTTGGCTATGGAGACCTGCATGCAGTGAATACAGGGGAGAAGATTTTCAATATGTTATACATGCTATTCAACATTAGCCTCACTGCTTATCTTATTGGAAATATGACAAATCTCATTGTCCACAGCGCTGCCCGAACATTTGCCATGGTAAAGTCTCCTGCCCTCTTCCAGTTGATCTTTTTTTTTTTTTTTAATAAAAAATATAGTTTATTTATATTTGATAAATTAAAGTTTAGGGTTTCCAATCAGTGGCCTAAAAGAACTGTTGACATTTATAGAAGCACTACTTGTACTGGATTGTCGGTATTCTATACCAAATCACTGAAGCTTCTAGGAAGAGTAAGAGCATTAACAAGCTCAGGACTCAAGATTATTCCTATGGAGTTGGAAATAAGCCAAACATGTAAAGCAAAACCTTTTTTTTTTTTTTTTAGTTAAGTACATCTAAAGCAAAACTCCAACCACATCTTGTTTTGTAAAATGAACTGGATTGCTCAATTCTTCAAAAAGATGTCAATCTACTACAAAACCCATACATGCATTTTGGTCTCAGCCAGTCGTTTGAACACTGAAATTGTTTGGATGATGGGCATGCAGAGAGATGCCATCAATCAGATATTAAACTATGGAAGCAAAAATAGACTCCCAGAAGGCCTGAGAGAACAAATGCTGGCACACATGCAACTCAAATTCAAGACAGCAGAGCTAAAGCAGGAAGCAGTACTAGAGGACCTGCCCAAGGCAATAAGATCAAGCGTTGCCCAGCACCTTTTCCGCAGAACTGCTGAAAACACCTACCTATTCAAAGGAGTCTCAGAAGACTTCATTGCCCAATTGGTAAATATATTTCTTCCCTCTCAATCCAATAAAATGTTTGCATTATAGCATGTTGATGAGTGATGTTTTTACTAAAACTAGTAGTAATAATGACAGTAATAATCCGATGAAATTTTTGCAACTAGTGGAAAAGATTAAGATGTAAACCATAGTCAGCGTGATTACTGAAAACACTAATATTGATCATGAAGGTTCCATATGTCTACGGCACTTTAGGGTAAAACCACAGGATCGCCAGTTCACCAGTAACTCAATCATCAGTATCAAATAAGAAACTCAGAGTACTAAGCAGGAAAAATTGATCTTTAATTCTAGAAAGCTGCTCTCTTAGTAGTACCTGGTGTAATTTCTTCTCACAGGTGACAGAGATGAAAGCAGAGTATTTTCCACCTAAGGTGGAAGTTATCTTACAAAATGAAATAGCAACAGATTTCTACATCTTAGTATCAGGAGCAGTGGTATACCATCTTTCCCTCCCTCCCTCCCTATGGCATTCTCATTCTATACAATCTCAGGTGCACAATCTGAACCATATCTGAAAGTGCAGGACATACTGACATACAAGAATGGAACAGAGCAGGTATAGCATCTCTCTCTCTCACTAAAGGAAAAACCACCACGAGGTAACAGATTCTCAATTTAATAGGCAGACATAATTCAGAAAAAAAGTAATTCTCTTGAAACTTATGTTGCATTGTACATCCTAATCATCATGTAACCCAGAGATTTCATTCACATTATATCAAAGTGAACAAAAAAAAAAAAAAAAGGCTTACAGATTTTAATAGGGAATCACATATTTTTGCACAAAATAAGAATTTAAAAGGATGAACAATCATAGAGAGACTGTCTTGCCCTTGATGCAAATTCTGGATCAAAACTTACAAGAGATTACATCTGACAGACTACTGATAGTTTCTAGTGTATCTAGAAGAAGATGCAACAAACCACATCAGACTTGCTGAAAGGCCGCATTTTCTCTTAAAAAAACAGACCAATTCTCGTCACTATACACTTTCAACAGCAACCTGCAATCGAAAATCGACAAAATATAGTGTAAACCAGGTCCATGATGGGGGAATGTACTCATTAAGAAAAGTGTCCATCACAACTATCAACACAATATATAAAATTGCGCACAATAAAAATACATAGCAAAAATAGAAAACAAGACTGAAATTGGCATAGAGCAGAGAGTTCCAAAAGATCACACCACACCCCCCCCCCCCCCCCCTTCTCTCAAAACCAACATAACAAAGAAAAGAGATGATGCCAGGGAGATTCTGCTCATGTTTGAAACAGAAAACCATAAACGTTTCTGAAAGTGACCTAACACATTTTTTATGTTATTTGAATGAACTCATACGAGTTTTTCAGTTTTTGTCAAAGCTCGGATCTGCAGACATGGCTGGGGAAATTGGGGTGTTTTTCAATATCCCCCAACCTTTTACAGTGAGAACCAGGAGGCTGTCCCAGGTCATTAGACTCAGTCATCATGATTTCAAGCAAATGCTGCAACCACATAGTGAAGATGGAAAGACAATTATCTCCAACTTCATTCAGGTTTTTTTTTTTTTTATAAGGAAATAGATAGCTTTATTGAATAGAATGAAACTAGGCAATGCCCAAGTACACAAGAAGTATACAAAGTGAGACACCTAATTACATTCTAGCGAGCTGAAAAGAAGATAGAAACTCATGGACACTCCCACCCTTCAGTACGATAGCAGAAAACCACTGTAAAAGAGAGAATACAAAAAAATTCCAGATTTCTCCCACTGCACGCTCGTTGTTGTTAAAGCACCTATCATTCCTTTCTAACCATAAACACCACATTAAGCACAAAGGTATCATACGCCACGTTGCTGCCAATTGTGCACTGTTATGCCTCCTGTTCCAGCATGCTAGTAGTTCCACCACACTCTTAGGCATTACCCAACTCAGTCTGGCTCTATCAAGGATACCAGCCCATAATTCCCCCACCACCTCACAATGTAAAAGCAAACGATTTATCGATTCTCCATTCCTTTTGCACATGTAGTACCACTCCATGACCACCATACCCGCTTCCTTAAATTATCAACCATCAATATCTTTCCAAGAGCTGCTATTCAAGTAAAAAACGCAACTTTAGGTGGAACTTATGCTTTCCAAATACTTTTCCATGGAAAAAAGATGGGTTGTAGTGCTGTCAAAGCCTTGTAAAAAGATTTAACAGTAAAAATTTTTCTCCCCATGTGAATCCACAACATATGGTCTCCTCCATTTCCTCCTACATTTGCTGAATACAAGTGGCTAAAAAAGGCTACCATCTCATCAAGTTCCCAATCCTGAGCATTTATGATAAAAGTGACATTCCAAGTTACCGTCCCATTAGTACAACACAGTACATCTGAAACTGCCGCTTGCTGATTTCCAGCCATGTTAAAAGCGACTGGAAAGATAATGGAAAGAGGTCTCTCCCCACTCCAAGCATCGTGCTAGAAGCGAAGTCTTGCTCCATCACCCACTCCAAACCTAATATGTTTTTCAAAGGTGTTCCAGCCCTTGCTAATAAATTTCCATAAGCTCACTCCATATGACCCCCTACCCTTCTTAGAACACCATCATCCCCACTCACTACCATACTTGTGTTCGATTACCTCTCTCCACAATGAGTTCCCTTCCATTTGATACCTCTACAACCACTTACCAAGAAGGGACTTGTTGAAGATGCTAAAATTTCGTACCCCTAATCCCCCGTTTGCAATCAGACAACACACCCTTTGCCAACTTACAAGGTGGAATTTGGTTTCCTCCCCCATGCCCCTCCCCACAAGAAAGCTCTAAACAACTTTTCCATACGGTTAGCTACTCCCACCGGCAAAGGAAAGAGGAAAAGCTAGTAAGTAGGAAGATTGTAAATGGTACTTTTAATAAGTGCTAATCTCCCCCCTTTTAATAAATATAGCCGCTTCCACCCCGATAGTCTTTTCTCAATCTTCTCTACCACCTCATCCCAAATGCTCTTTGCTTTAAATGACGCCCCCAAGGGGAGTCCAAGATATTTCATAGGAAGTGAAGCAATTTTACATCCCAACAACTCAGCTAGAGAAGCAATATTACTCACAACCCCCACTGGTACCAACTCCAACTTCCCCAAGTTCACCTTAAGTCCCAAAACAGCTTCAAAACACAACAAGACTGCCCTTAGAGCTTGAATCTGGTCACTAGCAGCATCACAGAAGATAAGCGTGTCATCCGCAAATAATAAGTGAGAAATGAAACTGACACCATTACTATTGTTGCCCATCGAAAAACCAGTAATAAAACCCCCCCTAACGGCAACCTCCACCATGCGGCTCAAAGCCTCCATAACTAAAACAAAGAGCAATGGTGATAATGGATCCCCTTGTCGCAAACCCGTTGAAGGCTGAAAAAACCCACAAGATTTTCCATTGACTAAAACTGAGAACCGAGTGGTCAAAACACAGTGTTTAATCCATTCGCACCACTTGCTTCCAAAACCACATCTTCTCAACATATAAAAGAGGAAATCCCAACACACATGATCATAAGCATTTTCCATGTCCAACTTGCATAGGACCCCCGGAATGCCTTCTCTTATTCGGCTGTCCAAACACTTATTTGCTATCAAAACGGAGTCCAAAATTTGCCTCCCCCGAACGAAAGCATTTTGAGGTTTGGAGATGAGTTTGTCCATCATCAAACTCATGCGATTAGTTAACACCTTTGAAATAATCTGGTATATCCCACCTACCAAGCTAATTGGCCAGAAGTCTTTTAAATTATGAGCACCAACTATCTTGGGGATAAAAGCAATAAAAGTAGCATTTAATGACTTCTCAAACTTAAGATTATAATGAAAAGCATGGAAAATCTGCATCACTTCCTCCTTCACTATCTCTCAACATTCTTGAAAAAAAGCCATAGAAAAACCATCCGGGCCCTGGGCTTTATCCTTGCACATGCCTCTCACCACTAGATGCACCTCATCTTCAACAAACGGCCTCTCCAACCAACTTGCTACCTCCGAATCTAGCTGGTCAAACAATAAACCATCTAGTTTGGGGCGCCACTCAACTTTTTCAGCTAGGAGCTCCTCATAATACTGAACTATATGGTCTTGGATCTCTTAGGGAGATTGTAACACATTCGAGTCTGAATGAAGGACTTCAATAGCGTTGTGGCGCCTATGAGAATTGGCCACCTTGTGAAAGAACTTAGTGCATTTATCTCCCTCCTTCAACCAAAGCGCCCTTGATTTCTGCCTCCAAGATATTTCCTCCATCAACAACACCTTCTCGATTTCGGTTACCACCACTTTCTTTCTTGACAAAGAATCCTCATTCACCTCTCCAATTCATTCAGGTTTTAAAAATTGTGATCTGTTCTATTCTCAGCTATAATCAGAATCAATGTTTTATCAAGAAATTAAACAGATCAGACATCACAAAAGAAGTCATAGGGAAAATTACTTCTCCCTGGAAAGTCCATATGGGGACTTAAAGAAGTTGAAAATGTTTTAAACAAGCACATGTAGGGTTGCTTTGATATTGACACAGCAGAAGAACTCTTATGGTTTGGTGTGAAAATAAAGCAAGACCTTATTTTTGTATCGATAGATATCATGATCTGAACAAAAAGCAATTTTAGCCTTGGAATTTGGCTTCAAAATATAGCTAGCAGCTGGAGAATCCATTCTTTCTTTCCTTCTTTATATTTTTACATCTCACTCTAATGTCAGATGTCTTTATTTATACTGAATCCTCCACACAGTACTTGAAGGGCTTAAAACAAGAGATGCTAGAGGACATACCCTATGTAACAGAATTGCTAGGTGGCCTGACCACAGAGGTATATAATCTTTAATTTTCCATATATACACTATGCTTGCAAACCTGATTCTTCTTATCTGGATGTTAATGAGCAAGATTTACCACATCCTTGGAATGCCTACTAAACAAAATACATTCACTGTATCAGAAAAAGATTGAACCTGAGACTTCATTTTGCACCACTATTTTAAGGGGCCGAGATGTCATATATAAGTACTTTCAATTATAGTAAGTTGATATTGTGTTTTGAAATATCTAATATGGTTAAAATATCCTCATATAACGTATGGACCACAGCTTGTCAAATGCAAATAAGAATCTTTTTTTATTTTTCAAGAAAAAACAAGTGTACCATAGGGAATTAAAGATGGAAGAACTTCCAGTTTTAGAAACAGAATATTTAGGAATATCCCAAAAAGGAAAGTAATGCATTTTAAGGGAAAAGGAAGGATTTAAAACTTTACCATTTTAACCTCAATTTTGTGGGAATGCTTCCATACAAAATGGGAGAGGAGAGGGGGGGGCAATGAAGGAAGGAAAAAAAAAAAACTCAAACTTCACCAAAGTTGAGTCTTCATTCCATACATACAGGAAAACAAAATTTTAACAGGTAAGAGAAATCCTGTGGCACTTAGACAGGTACAATGCAATCCTAGCTATTCGTGAACATGTCATCTTCTGATCTATTTGTCATTCCAGTGACAGATATGTCATTGTTTCCCAGGCCTGTTACAAATTCCAGTTGCAATAATTAGGTAGTGATAATCAGTGTATATTCTTTGCAGCATACAGTGCCAAATGAGGGCACACACAATCATGAAGCCCCGAGTTATCATGGAGATCCAAATGTAGAAGGTAACCTAAAGCCTCATTCAATATAAAATTAAGAGACAGTTATTAGTATTCGTGCACACTTTTTTAACTCGGATGTAGGTGAGACACGGAATATCAGGTAAGAGTTACACATAATGTCCCATACCCAGCATGGTTTCTCATGATTACCCACAACTGGGATATTTTCATGAGCAGAACATACTGGCTGCCCCTTGGATCAATCCTTCAATTAGTGCACGTAACATACTGGGCTCGCAACCAACAGATATAAGTCAAGATTGCTACATATTTTTCTTAAATAAATGCCAATTTAAGAACTCTTAGGAATTTGTGAACTTCAGTAGAATTCAAGCTACTGTCTTGCAGGAACAGAAGAAACTTCTAAATCAATAACAAGCACATTTTCCATAAGGGTGATAGTCCATGGGCATCATCCAAATGAAAATGCAAAGGAAGGTGACATGATGGGAAAGCTTATAAATCTGCCTGACTCAATAGACGGCCTTTTCAGATTAGCAGGTATTACCGCACATGCATACCTCCAAAAGATTCTCAAATGCTAGTATTTTTCATGAATCATTACCAGAAGACATGCTAAAGGACTTAACCAAACACCGATTCACTATCAAGATACTGTGAGATATCCTCGGCAGAAAACATGCAAGTCCAAAATACATTTTAAATGTTTCACCAACAAATCAGAAGGACTGTGAGTCAGTGTGTGACAATATAAAATTGAATTCATGAGATCTCATGAGTCAACAATAGATGGGCTAGGGTTCGGTGCTTTGACATATGTCCAGATTATTTAGACTATATGTGCCAATAATTTTCTACTCTCACTCTATGCCAATTTATTGATTCACTATTCATATGACTTAAACTCACCAGACTGAAATACTCTTACATTTTGTCAATGCAGAGAAAAAGTTTGGCAAAAGAGGAAGCAAAGTTCTCATGTCTGATGGCTCAGAAGTGGAAGAGTTGAGGGCTTTAAGAGAGAATGACCACTTGTTTATCTTTTGAACACTAACATAATATTTGATCAAATGCCACCTTAGTAATCCATTGCCATGGGCAAGTGATGATTTCAACCATCTTCCAAGTATTTCAGAAGCATGACATTGTTCTCTTTGAATTCATATCTGTCATCAAGGCTCAAAGGGATACCGGTGGAAAATAGTACCACTTACAACTTTTAATCTCTGCTGTTGAACATGTCTAACACAGTGTAAGCAGCTTTCTGAAATCGTTCCTTCTCCTCCTCCAAGGTCCTCTTCCTCTCAAGAGCAGAATCTTTGCATTTCTCCATCTCTTCCATTATTCCAGCAGAGTTTTGATCAATCTCACTGCAGAGTATGGTAGTGATAAGAAGCAATATCTATCAACTTAGTAGTGCTAATTACAAACTCACTTAATCATTTTAAGCATGTTCTCCATTGCCCCTTGGAATTCTTGCAACGTATCTGCATTCAGTAAAAGCAACATCAAGTTTGAAGGAAAAAATGCGCAGGTTCTAGGAATCTTCATTTGAAGCAATAAACTCTACTTGTCGTCAAAATGGAAGCAAATCAAGCGTGCAGCTGACTCAACTAGAGCAAAAAGGATTTTGGTTGGTGTGAGCATCAAACCCACGACCTCTGATTGGAGAGGCTTCAGTAATTCAACTGTTCAAATATGCTTTATCATTTATAAATGAACTAGTATAAATACACACGGTGAGAAAGAGAATCTTCGCAGATGTGACGTGATCCACTATTTCTCAGATACTACGTAAGGACGGACAAGTTCAGTCTCTAATTCGGATAATACCTCTACCGTTCATGAAATCAACAAGAACTTGATGAGTTAATGAATGTTATCTTAAAGAAAACGTTGGCAAGAAACGTCGCTTATTAAAAACTTAGAGACACAGAAGATGCTTTGGTAGATTTGGTTCAACTTTGAAATATCACCAATTACTCAAGTATTGGTGGATAATTAGCGAGAATCTATGATACTCCTGGTGCGATGTCTGTTACAAGAAAAATGAAAAAAAATAAAAATCCACATAGTTCTAGAACATTGGAGAGAGAGAGAGAGCGAGCGAGCTTGCGCTTAACATTTTATGCGATAAAATAAAGCTTCTCACATTTTCAGGAAGCTTGAAGGAATTCAATTACTAACGAACTCTTTGGCGTTTTGGAAAGCACTTTTGTCCCTTTCATTTTGCTGAAATAAAATCGAAGGAATTGTACAACCGAAGTAGTAAACGTGATTTGACAGATTAATCACAGTGAGAATTTTTTAACTCTTTTTTTTCCCTTCCTAACCATGTGAAATTTCTCAACATCACCAAATTATATTTATAGGATAGACGGCGAGAGACAAGCAACTGACCGTAGACGAGAGAGCAGAGCTGAGAGTCAGCTTCCGGAGCAGGAAGGAGTTGAGCATCCGAGTGAGGTGGCGAGGTCGCCATTGCTTTCCTCTCTGGGAGAGTTTGAGAGTCGGACTTCTATAGTTCTATGGGCGGGACGGGATTTGAGAGGGAAGGCTGCCTAGAAGTTCTGAAACGTGCCCCCGACTCGAACTGCTTTTATATTGAAGTGCACAATGAAATGGGCCTAATTAACTTTTACAAAATGGTAATGAGTTTGGGCTTGCCCACTTCAACCTGCACCGTTGGTCCGTTTCGCATTTCTTCGGCAAAACTTGATTATTCTAGTTTTAGATGCTCAAACAACGTATTTTAGAGAACGTTCTCTCAACACATTTTATTTAATCATTATAATTTTTAAATTTTTACATAAATTATAATATACAATTCAATTTTTTTAAATCTCAAAATAAAAATAATATTAAAATAATATTTTATTCAACTTTCAACTTTTATTTCATCTCAACTCACTATCCAAATATTTTATTAATGTTTCCTTCTGAATTTGATGCAATACTCTACATTTTGAAGAGAATTTTGTCACAACCGCCTTTACCACTTAAATAAATTTAAACTCCATGTATTAAATCCGATTAAGATCAATGCTTCAAAATCTCCTTCGTTGATTTGAAAGCAAGGGTCAGAGATAGATTATCTTAGAAAATTTAGATGATCTAAATTTATTTGATTTTGGCTCCCCATTATTTATTTCCCACTTATATTCTTGACGGCCAAACAAAAAAACTCAAAAAGTAGAAGCTTGCTCTCAAAAGAAAATGTTGACCATAATTAATATGGTATAATGTTCAACTCATTTCTTATGTCTTTTTTATCTTTACATTTTTCTTTTTATATCGAAAACAATGAAAAGCTTTTAGAAGCCAAAACTGGATTTACCAGTAATCTTTACAGGAGCAATACCCGTCTATAAATCGATGGAACCTGTAATTATCCCTGACAATAATTTCTCTATTATAAACCTGAGATATAATCTTCATAGCCAAGTGACACCCTCCACAAATCCGCAGGTTGTTCACAACCCGGATGGGAGTTCCTGCAAGGCTGCTTATAAGACCGAAAGCAACGGCCAACTTCTCGCTATGCTGAGATGATGCCTCTTCCTCTGGTTCTTCTTTTGGTAATCTTTCCTCTAACTCATCCAACATGGCATAAATTTCTGCAGATTGAGGGCTAGAAAAATCTCCAGCTCTGAATTCATGAACAATGCCGTTCAGCTCTATTAGACTGCATCCTGGGTGCTTCTGTACCCCAAGATCATGCAGTTTCTTTCTCGCCCAGCTCACTTCATCCCATCTACCGGCTTTTGCATATATGTTTGAGAGTAGCACATGAGCTGCATCATTTAGAGGGTCAATCTCTGTGAGATGTTTAAATGCATGCTCTGCTAAATCTATGTTTTGGTGGCTTCCACATGCTCTAAGCAAGGCACTCCAGATTGAGACATCTGGTTCTATTGGCATACAATCAATGAGTTTTACTGCCTCTTCTAACTTCCCAACTCGACCTAGAAGATCAACTATGCACCCATAGTGCTGGATTGTAGGAGCAATTTTGTAGACAGTAGTCATCTTGTTGAAATACTTGTACCCTTCATCAATTAAGCCTCCATGACTACAAGCAGATAAAAGAGCTATAAAAGTGACATAATCTGGCTCTATTGCTGTTTCTTCCATTTTCAGGAAAAGATCAATCGCTTCCTGAGCTTTCCCCTCGATGGCATGCGCTCCAATGATTGCTGTCCACACAAACACATTTTTCTCCGTTATCTCAGAAAATAACTCGTAGGCTTTATCAATGCTTCCGCACTTTCCATACATGTCAATTAGGGCAGTCCCCAACATGCTATCCAATTCAATATGATTCTTTTTTATGTAAACATGGACCCAAATGCCATTGTTCAATGCCCCAACACTAGCAGAGGATGATAGCAAACTGATCAAAGTGAGCTTGTCGGGTTTTACATTTAGACTTTGCATATTAAGGAACAGCTTAAACGATTCACTGTGATGATGAAACCTGGTGCAGGACTTGATCAAGGTGTTCCAAGAAATCACGTCCTTCTCAGGGATTTCATTGAAGAAGGCTATTGCCTTCTCTATATCTCCACTTCTGCAAAACCCATCCAACATTGAATTCCACGACACTACAGTCTTACATGGCAACTGCTCAAATATTTTCCAAGCTTCATCCAATAGTTCACATTTTGCGTAGTGGTCTATCAAGGCATTCCCAAGAAACCCGTCAACAATCATGCCATATTTGACAATCATATTGTGGATGGATCTGCCTAACTCACGAACCCCCATACGAGCACAGGCCGAAAGTGCAGTCAGAAGAACAACCTCATCCGGCTCCATATTTTCAGATCTCATTTCTTTGAACAACTCTAGACCTTCATAATAATAACCTCTTTGAACATAACCTGAAATCATCGTAGTCCATGTAATCAAATTCCTCTCTCTCATCTGCTCAAACAGGCACCTGGCTGCGTTGATTTTATTAGATTTCACATACCCACTGACCATTGTAGTCCATAAGACAACGTCAATTTCATATTTACATTTAGCCACAAGATCCTGTGCTCTCTCCATTTCCCCACACTTGACATACATATCCACCAGACAATTTAACAAATTCTGACAAATCCCCAACTCATTTTCTTCAATATAATGATATAATTTCTCTCCCATTTTCAAGTCTCTCAATTTTGTACAGGCCGAAACCAAGCTAACCATGGTTATTTCATCAGGTTTAACCCCGCTGACCTTCATCCTCCAGAACAGACTCAAAGCCTCCCGAGGCATTCCCTGACGAATATAGCACGATATGATGGTATTCCAACTAACCACGTCTCTCTCAGGCAAATTCTTGAACAGCTGGTGTACGTATTTCAGTTCCCCGCCTTTCAAGTACAAACCCATTAGAATATTCGTCAAAGACTTATTGAAACCTAACCCATATTTCAAAATTCGACCGTGAACTTCCTTTCCTTCTCGAAAGGCAGAGACACCAGAACAAGCATGAAGAAGAAAACGAAAAGTGGAAATATCAAGTGGTACCCCTCGGGTAACCATGTGATGGTAAGTTGAGAAGACCTCTCGCGGAGAACCATTTTTTATATGGCTTTCAATAAGGGTGTTCCAAATTATAGTCTCCGGGCCGTGTTCTTGGCTCAAAATATGGTGAACATAGCTGAGGTTCTCGTTGGAGATGAAGAAATGAAGGACATGGCTGGCTATGAGAGGGTCGTGGATGAGGTTTGTGGTGATTAAATGGGCGTGAATTAGTGAGAATTCCCTGATATTTGAACAAGATCTCAACAAAGAGATGGCGCCATCGGTGGGTATGGAAACGGGTTTGTGGGTAAAAACGTCTGTTGATCTCCGCGTTGGAACAGAGGGAGATGACAGGACAGAGGGAGAGATTGTCGCCATTACTGTGTACTAGCCGTTGATTCCCCTTCATTTTTTTATGCTATAAAAAGAGTTCACTACAAATAAAAGAGAGAAAATATTTACAGCAGCTTACTGTGTGCTGCACACTTAACATTGCAGGTTTAAAAATAAAAAAAGTAAGTGATGCCACGTAAAGTACATAGAGAGTGTATGCTTACTGTGTGCTGCACACTTAACATTGCAGGTTTAAAAATAAAAAAAGTAAGTGATGTCACGTAAAGTACATAGAGAGTGTATGCTGATGTATAGTCAATCTTATAAAAGAATAACAATAGCAGCATGATACATTAAGCCCACGTTTGGATTCGAAAGGTGTTTCATTTTATCTCATCATTACAATTTTCTTAATTTTTCATCTAAAATATAATAAACAATTCAACTTTTTTAAATTTCAAAATAATAATAATATTCTAACAATATTTTTTTCAATTTTCATATTTCATCTAAAATCATCTCATCTCATTTCTAAATCCAAACCAACCCTAAATCTATTTGGATAGTGAATCAGTCTATTATTATTTAATATTTTATTATTAATTTTTATCTACTTTTTATTATTATTCATTACTATTTAATATTTTATAATTATTTTTTTACTACTTTTTCATTACCATTTACAAATAGATCACCTCACTATCCAAATATATCCTCGACACTCTTTATCCTAAATCTTGAAACTCTTTATAAATATGTAAATTTAATATATTGTAAATTTAATATATTACCAGTTGGATTACCATTTTCGGCATTGCCTCGTCTTAACCCTTTGATTTTCTATAATAAAATCTATTTGTAATGTTTATATTTCTTCAGATTGTAAAAAATATTTAAATAAATAAAGAAATCCCAATCTAACCGTATACGACAGATATCATAAAAAAATCGATGTCATCCCCCAGTTCGTACTCGAAATGTCTCCACGATGGGTTAGCGTAATGCGTCTGCCTCTCAGGAATCCAGGATAACCATTTTCCACGCAACTCCTCATAGCAAGACCAAGTATCATGGTCCACGGACAATGTCCACAAACTCAAAATAAAAACGATTTTATTCACATATATTCACAGGTGGACTGAGATTGCCAGTTAACCCCACTTCTACAGGATGCCGTAACAAATCTCCTAGGTCTGTAGGGCATGACGACTGAGGATGATCAGGAAAGTAACTCTTCAAGATCACCATAAGAGAGTAAAACAACATTGTCTGCATGATCACCTCAGATGGGGTTTTATGAGTACAAGAATACAATGAGACAGCCAAAAGGCAAAAAGGAAAAAGCAATTTAGGACACAAGGAGTACGAAAGCGGAGCACGACAGCTCTCCTGGCAGAGAAAACGCCACAGGATAGGGTGGATCGTGACAGACCTCCCGGCAGAGAACAAGATGCAGGACCAAGAAATATCACGATTCCCTTTACCCATGAATGCAGCTCGGTTTGAAGAAACCCAATTACATTCATTTGAGTACAGTTGTAGATGTCATTACCTTTTCCAGTCCATTCTAGCCACTGTCACTTGCTCAGCCCCTTGTTTGGCGAGTGTTGTAGGATTTGCAGCTCAAGCATTTCTGAGCCACTACATGGAACTGCACATTTGATGTTTTCCCACAGTCATTGCAAAGGATCCAAACCTGTGAAACGGTATTTCCATTAGATGTTCATAAACAGTAACAACCATAGTTAATATTCTGGTGAACTCTTCACACGGGGGACAGAATGTATATAGTAACAGCATCTGGCATACTTCTGGACATTCGTGGTTCTAACAATTTAAGAAAGCTAAAGAGGAATTGGCACAAAATACTACAAACGAGGTTAAACAAAGGTTCCCGCAAGCATATTAAATTTATAAAAACAACACAATCGGCCGAGACTCAAGTTCATTTGTTTACTTATTTATTTATTTATAATAACGAGGGAACCACCCCAGAACCCTTAGGATTCACCCATGACGGAGAGACTAGTAGACTCGTTTGTTTTCACAACTCTTCTCAATTCATTTCATCTCATCTAATCATTATAATTTTTTCAAATTCTCACACAAAATAAAATAAACAATTTAACCTTTTCAAATCTCAAAATAAAAATAATATTAAAAAAATAATATTTTAACAATATTTTATTCAACTTTCAATTTTTATCTCAACTTATCTGCGAAAACAAACCAGTAACATAACCCACTGCCATAGCCTCCCACTTAAATCGTAGTTTGATCCTAGGGGGAATCGAACCTGTGACATAGGCTTCATGCACACAAGTTTGCCCTTACCACTTGGGCTACCCACGGATGAGTTTGAGTAGTTCCAAACCAATTGGAACAGTGAAATTGGATTATTACTTGTAGATTTAAACACACAGAGAGAGAGAGAGAGAGAGAGAGAGAGAGAGAGGGGCTGACCATTTTATTTTGATAAGATTCCGGCATTGGGGTAGCTGCAATCTCCATGTCAAATTTCTCCCATACCTTGGACATGTCACAAACAGACTTGGAGCAGAGAGGGCAAGCATATCTGTTTGATTGTCAACATGATATGTAGCAAGTCAGTAAGGTAGAATGCCAAACATGTGTAATTGGAAAAAGAAAAAAAAAAAGAGGAAACAAAGTAAGCAAGAAATAATTGAAAAAAAAAAAAAAAAAAAACAGAGAGGAAACAAAGTAAGCAAGAAACTGCCAGCACTCACTGAAGATGATCCTGCATCTCCTTCAAGCAGTTTTTGTGGATAGTGTGTCCACATGGCAAAACAGTCACATCATTTCTTGAATCAAATAAATACTGCAGATCACCATTTAATAAGGTTGAAATTTCATCTAAATCAATGTTACATCAACGGAAAAAAATGGAAAGCATGTATACCTCAAAACAAACAGGGCAATCATGATGCATGGCTCCTTCTACACAAGGGTGGCTGTTCTTCAAAAGAATCGAGTAGCAACAACCTTCATCACGATCAAGTATATAATAAGCACAAATATACAATATATTACTTGAAATAATTATCTGTAAGCTCCCAAACTAGAATCTTAGCTCACACATTTAAGAAGAGAAGAGCATCTTACCACACTTGTAGCAGTGGAAGAAATTCTCACGCCCTCCAATTCTACAACAAAGCATATTGAGAAAAAGTGTCTAAAATAAGGAAATTGACATAGAAAACAGAATATAAAGACTGTCTGATGGCTGATGGGGACTTAAAGGGGCAGAACTTGCATAAATTGTAGAGATTCAATACGATGATAGGCAATCACTTTTTTTTTTTTTTTTTTTTATAAGTAAGAAGTAATTGTATTGATAAAGATAGGTATAACCCAAGTACACCAGAGGTATGCATAAGAGTACACCAAGTTAAGAACTAGAAACTATTACAAGAAAACCATGGAAACTGAGACCATTTAACTCTAAAGCAATGGCCCACATAAATACAATCTTCCAAAAAAAAGCTCCTAAACTCCTCGGAGGATCTTTCATGATCCTCAAAAAGTCTATCATTTCTTTCTCTCCAAATACACCAGAAAATACAAATAGGAGCCATCTTCCACATAGCTGCAATCTGTGGTGTCCCTGTGAGCCCTCTCCAGCTAACTAGTAATTCCACCATCCTTCCCGGCATTACCCATGCTAATCCCATTCTGCTGAAAAAATAATTCCATGTCCCTTGCAAAATCACAATGTAAGAGTAGATGATCTACCATTTCCCCACTATTTCTGCACATACAACACCAATCTATAATTATGAGTCCACGCCTTCGTAGGTTATCCATAGTTAGTATCTTCCCCAAAGCTGCTGTTCAAACAAAGAAACAAGCCTTAGGAGGTGCTTTACTCCTCCATATGTTCTTCCACAGAAAATTGGGCCTATCTTGAGCTGTAAGTACATCATAGAAAGAGCATACCGAAAATTTCCTTCTCTTAGAAGGTAGCCATTCCACCCTATCTTCAGCTGGAACCTCAACAGAAATGTTATACAGCAAGCTGAAAAAGTCCACCAACTCACTCACTTCCAAATCTTGTACCTCCCTAGTGAGGTGGATGTTCCACTCGTGTGAGCCATATCTAACTGCCCTCACATCAGCCACCATAATTTCCTTTTCTCATGCAATTCTAAAAATAGTATGATAAGCATCCTTGAGAGCCATATCTCCCACCCACACATCATTCCAAAAGCAAATTCTGCTGCCTACCCCCAAACTCAGCCTAGTATTACTCGAGAAGACCCCCACCAAGCATCCTTGAGAGCTATATCTCCCACCCACACATCATTCCAAAAGCAAATTCTGCTGCCTACCCCCAAACTCAGCCTAGTATTACTCGAGAAGACCCCCACCCTTGTCTAATAGACTTCCACAACCCAACACCATAAGCCCCCCTCCCTCATTAGAACACCCCCCCCCCCCCCCCCCCCCCCCCCCCCCCCCCCGGGGCCGCGGGGCACTCCCATACTTCGCATCAATTACCCCTTTCCATAAAGCTTCCCTCTCATGATTACAACACCACAACCATTTCCCTGATAGAGCCTTATTAAAAACCCTAACATTATGTACCCCCAACCCACCAACTCTCAATGGAGTACATACTTTATCCTATCCAACTAAATGAAATTTAAACTCCTCACCTAGTCCACTCCACAGAAAATCACGTTGGATTTTCTCGATTCTAGATGCAATGCTTGCCGAGAGGGGAAATAAGGACAAGAAATAAGTGGGAAGATTAGAAAGAGTGCTCTTGATAAGTGTGATCCTCCCCCTTCGATAAGTATAGCCTTTTCCACCCAACCAGCCTATTCTCTAATTTCTCTAACACCTCCTCTTAAATTGTCTTAGCTTTGAAGGTCGCACCCAACGGGAGACCAAAATACTTCAACAGCAGAGAGGAAACCCCACACCCCAAAAAGCTAGCCAGCCCTGTAATATTTCGCACCTCACCCACCGCAATCATCTCTGTTTTAGCAAGATTTATCTTTAAACCGCTTCAAAATAAAGTAAGATAGCCTTCAAAGCTTTAATGTGTCCTGCATTAGCATCACAAAACAACAACGTATCATCTACAAACAAGAGGTGAGAAATAGTAATGGAGCCATGATTAGAAGCCCTCGCTGAAAATCCTGAAAAGAATCCCCCCTCCATGGCAGCCGACACCATTATACTAAGAGCCTTCATCACAAGGACAAATAAGAGTGGAGATAGTGGATCGCCTTGTCGTAGCCCCCATGAACTACTAAAGAAACCCACTGGATCTCCATTTACCAAAACTGAGAAATGCGCCATTGACACACTGCATCATCCTAACTTAAGCCTGCTGTCCAAGCACTCATTGGCTATAAGAACCGAGTCCAATATTTGTCTACCTCTTACAAAAACATTTTGAGACTTAGAAATGATCTTGTCCATCACTGTGCTCATCCTATTGGCAAGTATTTTGTACAAGCTACCCACAAGGCTAATAGGCCTGAAATCTTGCACCTCTATTGCACCAACCTTTTTAAGGACAAGTGCAATAAAAGTAGCATTTAAACTTTTTTCAAATTTTCTAAACGAGAAAAATTCCAGAAAAACCTGCATAACTGGTCTAAAAACATGCCATGGTAAAGTCTGAAAAAATGCCATGGTAAAGTCATCCGGACCCCGCACTTTGTCCTTGTTCATTTTTCCAATCACTAGTCGTACCTCTTCTTCTTCAAATGGTCTCTCCAACCAAGCCATACTATTTTGATTGATGACCTCAAAAGCTAAACCATCAACTTTTGGCCTCCATGCAAAGGGTTCCGACAACAATTGTTCGAAATGTCCAGCTACATGATCTTTAATTACTGTTTGATCTGAGGATACACCTCCATCTATATTCATGGACTCTATGGCATTGAACCTCCTATGTGAGTTTGCAACTCGATGGAAAAATTTTGTACATTTATCCCCCTCCTTAAGCCACAATGCTCTTGACTTTTGCCTCCACAAGATTTCCTCCATTAAAATCACCTTTCTAACTTTGAGACAACTTGCCCTTTGCATTCGTTCTCCTCTTCAACACCCTCCAAACTTTGTAGTTCCTGTAGTAGATTCTTTTTTTGTAAGGTTACATTACCAAATACCTACTCATTCCATTTCTTTAAATCCATTTTCAAAGCCTTCAATTTTCCAGCCAATACTTTGCTCGGAGTGCCCTCTAGTTGATAAGAATTCCACCATTGTCTCACCAATTCCACAAACCCCTCCGTTTTTAGCCACATATTCTCAAATTTGAATGGTCTTCTACCCCCTGGAATTCCTCCACAGTCTAGCATTATGGGAAAGTGATTAGAGCATACCCGAGGAAGGCTTTTCTTACATGAATCTGGAAATTGCACTTCCCATGAAGGAGATATGAGGAATCTGTCCAGCCTTGACCAAACTTGATTATTAGACCAAGTATAGTCTCCACCCATGAGAGGTAAGTCCATAAGGTCTAACTCAAATATTAGATCCGAGAATTCCACCATTGCACGGTTTTGTCTCCCCTCCCCCAACCTTTCGCTAGGAAATCTTGTCACATTAAAATCTCCACCAATACACCAAGTGACCCCCCACCAAGTACATAAGCTTGCCAGCTCATCCCAAAGCAATCGTCGCTTGCAATCTACGTTAAGGCCATAAACCCCTGCAAAAGCCCAAACAAAACCATCTATAGAATTTTTAAAAGAACACCCCACCGAGTATTCTCCCACAAATTCATCAATGTTCTCCACTACTCTCTTGTCCCACATCACCAAAATACCCCCCGAAGCCCCCTGTGAAGGTAAGTAAGACCATCCTACATACTAACAGCTCCAAATACTCCGTATAGTTCTTCTTGTGATGAACTTCAACTTTGTTTCCTGCAAATAGATAATGTCTAATTTCCATTAGCGTAACAAAGATCTAATTCAAAGGCGTTTGTTGATCTCATTCAACCCCTACATTCCATAGGCAATCACTTGACAACACAGTTACCATTTCCACATATTGGGACCCTTCACACCCACACACATTTGTATTTGTAAACATATACATGCGTGTATAATAGCTCTGACAAGAACCCTAGAAGAAAATGTGCCAGGAGAGAAAATAGGAGCGATTGGGCAATCTTGTCTGAAGATTTGGTGGGGACGTGGCAGGTCTTAGAAGGACTTTGTGGCTCAACCAAGGCCAAGGTTTGCCTCGGCCATGACCGAGCCTTGGCACCTTGAACTAGTGACAGGGCGTGGCCCAGCCTTGGCTACATCACGATCCGTGCCACGAGCAGGCCATGGCCTAGCCTCGGCTGCACCATGGCCCGTGCCACACGCAAGCCATGACCCGACCTTGGTACCCGACCTTGGTCGTGCCATGGCCCTTGCCCCGCGGCCAGCAGGACACACCCATGACCATGCCACAACAGACCATGGGTGAGCCTCAACCGTGCCATGGCCCATACGTCAGCAGCACCAAGGACCAGCCATGGACAGGCCACAGCCACACATGGCCTGCCCATCAGCAACCCACGAGGGCCAACCAAAGACTAGCCACGGGCTAGCCTACAACATGCCATGACAAGCCAAGCCAAGGCTACGGCCCAAGCAAGGCCACGGCCAATCCATGGCTAGCCATGGCCAAGCAAGCCCAACCTATGGCCACTAAGGAGACATGAAGGAGGGGGACTCAAGGCTTCTAGAAGATAAGGTTGTTGGAGAGGATAGAGTGAGACAAGATCAAGCAGGACTCTCAAGTGATTACACAAGATAAGGTAGAGTCCAAGATGAAGACAAGACGGACCAAGACACATGAGGGCACTATGTGGCCGGCCACCAAGAGGGGATAAGCCTATCCCTACATTTTAGGCGTTACACCCTAGCTTTTAGACTTTATCTCCTATGTTTTAGACTTTATTTTCCTAACTTTTAGCATTTCATTTATGTAGGGACTTTGCTAGAAAACCCTATAAATAAAGGCCTTGTGGCCTAGTTTTGATTCATTATTTGGCTTTTAGAAATTTCGGCTAGGCTTGTTTAGTTCTTTAGATTTTTGGTGCCAGGGTGATTTGCTCTACACTTGGGCTACTAGGGTGCAATTCGTGAATTCCTTGTAGAGAGTGTCTCTTTGCAATCCGTGAATAAGAGTGACTCAATTCTATGCTATTTTCTTGCTTGCATTCCAAACACCTACCCGAACCCTCATTCAACTCAAACACTAACCTTTAACCTCATATTGTTGACTCTAGGCTTGTGGGAGGAGATCTTGTGTTTCCCTTGATCGGTCTAGGAGGCTTCATCATTCGGATCTAAGGAGAGGAAGGCTTATGTTTAAGGGCTAGACTGAGGCTCTTAACAAGCTCTCCCTCATAGATGTATATATATGGACCAGATCCTTTAATCAGCAGTAGTTATTCACTCAATATGATCTAAAGCCTAACCAAATAGAGACATGATCAATCATACCTGCAAATTCCACAGCCATGGCAATGATACTGTGCCTTAGATGTCTGCAACATAACAAAATAGAAGCAATCAAATCAATCTTTCCACTTGAACTACGGGTTCAAAGACATCAAGATGACAACAATTTAAAATAAGACTATGTAACACAGACAAAGTTATGATGCAGTTTTTTTACAACCATGCCGAGGTCCTTGTTACTTTTTTTTTTTTGGGGGGGGGGGGGGGGGGGGGGGGGGGGTGGAGGGGAAAAAGATAACTACTCACATCATCATCAAACAATTTGCAAGTCTCACAGAAGAATCTCCCCATGCATACACCACAATTAATACATACTTGTTGAACCTGTAATAGCAGCAGCCAACGTAACGAGCAACTTGAGTTAGATTAAAGTAGTTACTTCAAAGAGATCACCATAACAAGAATTTTAGGGAAAAATAATGTCTTATGAGCGAAACATATTACTGTCCATAGTTATCAAGCCATTTATACAAGCATAAGCTCTGTAGTTTTGCATTCCCATTTATGAAGTACCTAACAAAACTCTAATAAATCTAAGTAGTAAGTACTCTCACCTCTTGTTCGGTGCCGCAGAGTGAACATATCACCTGAAAATATTGAAGAAGGAATACTTCATAAGTGTTAAGGGGGGTACTACAACCATGAAGAATGCATCAAAAGCCAGAAAAACAGAGGAAACTAAAACTCTTGAATATATGCACCTGTCTCACTTGATGGCGTGGAATGTCATGTCTATGCTTGTGATCAATTTTAATGTTATTCTGTATGACAACAGAGGAGTAAAAATCAAACGACATTTAAAAAGTCACATATATTATAGATTGAGGATGACAGAGAACAAACAACCTTTGCCTCATTGTGACAGTGACGACAATCAAATATCTCATTGCAACAAGGAGCTCTAATGCGGCATCTTCTACGATAATGCAAACATCTGCAAATAACAATGTATGACATCAGTCATCAACATTAAATAAGGGGCAAATAAAAATTGGCAGGTAAACAAGCAGGACTTTACCCGTATTGCAAAATTCCTTTCTCCAATACTTCAGCAGTTTGTGCAGAACCTGTTGACCCGTCTGCAAGTATGCATTCTTGATTGGACCGTTTAGAGCACACAGCCTCTGTTCCATTACTTTTACAAGTTGTATATTGGATGTCTTCCAGCACAAATTGTTGAGCCTCAAAATGGTTAATTTCCATAGCCACTTCCCCCATTGGATCCTTGGGATGAACAATATGAACTACCTAGAAGCTGGCAATAAGCTAAAGCACCTGCATATATGAACAAGTTTTGGAATCATTCTAAAACTTCAAAACACATTTTTTCAGTCACCCGACCATGCCAGGCAAACATCTCATGATACTGTAGCTTTCTTCTATACAGCTGCAGAGCAATGGAAATCAGCAACAACATAATCCAAGAAAGGTTGAACAGCTCCAATCAGCAATACTTGGAGAGAATGGTTCATCAATAACAAGCAGATCTATAAGAGTCCAATATAATGGAACTCCCAAGCTTCCAGCTGTGAATAGTAACCAATAGCATTGCACGATCATTTGATTCCATGAAGAGATCTCAGAACCAAATCCACTATACTGGACGGGATGCCCCAACCTAAGGTAAAACCAATACATCATCTGATCAAATGTGATCTAAGAAGTAAGAAGGTAAAATCACGGGCAAGAGTACGTGAGCTTGAAGAAATGTGCCATGTAATTTTCCGACAAGGACAAGCCTACCTCAATTGGCAACTCTGCCACAGGTCTCCATCGAGAACGGAACTTACCAAAATCTTAAACATTACGTCAAATGACTTGAGAGGCTTTTCTCCACTCATAATTTAGCTCACCTGTGTATTAGTAAATTCTCTCATTATCTAACTAATAAGTCTTGAAGTGCAACAATTGTCATAATCGGAAGGTATGGTTGCCAAAGAGGAAATTCAGTCTCCTCCAAGAATGAGGCTTATTCGAGAAGATGCAGTCCTTTCGCAGTTAGTGATGCCGCATCTCTCTCCACCAACATGGATCATAAATTGACAGGCTTCAAGAAACTTCAAGATTAAGAAAGGAGAGAAAGACCTATCCAGCTTCTTAAGGGTCAATCAATTATATTAAAGACCAACCACTTAGAGAAGTGTTGAATTCAAATACCTATTTCCCAGGCATGATTGCAATGACCTATCTTAGCGTTTTAAAACTGAGTGAAGAACAGTTCCTACTGCTTTAATTCTAACAATGCAAAAACCTAACAAACTGTTTGTTTCCACAGTACAATCTTAAATATTGGAGGGTCTAGAGGGTTCACAAAGACAGAAGTTTTTTTTGTGGGGGGTGGGTGAAAGAAGAAGAAAGAAAGCCCAAGCACGGGCCACGGGGGATAAAAGAAGAAATGACATTGTGGTGGCCTTTCTTCAGTCAGTCAGTCCAAGTTAACTTCCTAAAGTAAAGAAACAAAAAGAGAGAAGGGAAAAGAATAACCATCTATCCTAGCCATCTCGATTTATTTTATCTCTGCCTTTAGAATAAGCAGCTATTGATGAAATTGACCTATGTAATGAACCAAGCATCATCACCTGCAACCCAAAATATTAAAATGCCTACAACATGGATGAAGAAGCTATAATACTGCTAGACATGTATGAGCAACGTTCCAGAAACGCCCATTTAATTGAGTACCGTCGTTTCAAGACTACCGGAGCAACATCAACCCTGCTAAGAAACTGTTTTATTGATCTTCAACCACAGTAAAAATCATCCAAGAAGGTCATAAATACTTTTTTTTTTATATAAGTGAAGGTCATAAATACTTGAAGATGCAAATGAAACCCACCACATGAACATCTCAACTACAAACAACCGTGTGGCTAATGGTAACAAAGAATATCTACCGAAACAAGACAACACCACTGGCACTTCACTTCGCGTATGAATTTAAAATTTCAAGCAAAAACATACGCATAAAATTAGTACAAAAACGCAAACGTATAATAAGTCATTAGCGGTAAAAAAAAAAATACTCAAACACAACCATCACCACACTCTAATGAAATTCAACAACCAGAATCTAGCTGCAGAAGCATTTAATGGAGCGGGAGACCGATCGAGTGAAACTTTCCTCGGTTAATTAAGCCTCAACGAATTCGACCAAGAATCACAACCACAGCAGTTCACACGTTGAACGGAAAGGAAACAGCTAAACCCCGAATTTCACGAATTAGTTATTCAACCAAAAAAAAAAAAAAAGAGCACCACGCACGCATGCGCACAAACGAAAAGAAGCAATGACACTCTCAATCATCTAGTTTCATCAACCCAGCAGAACTTTTTGGTACACCAAGAAAAAGAAAATTGAAATTTCGAAACCTCTTCAACTAAACCACAACATGCAACATTTCATATAACTTCCTATCCCCTCTGCATAAATTTCTCAGAAACCAACTAAAATGTTACCCAATCTACGCCCCTAAAAAAATCAACATCTACATTACTAAGTCTAATAAAGGGCCACTCAAACACGACTGATGAAAACGAAACTATAAACCGTACGAAATTAACAACAGAAACGAACTTTCAATCTGCGGAGAGACGTCCCGGTCGCCAACTCGGAAAAGAGAATCCCGAGTAGATCCGAGTATATCTTCGGAGCTCCGATTCAACTTCGCTTGCCGTGTTAACGTTGAGTTTGAGTAATAGAGAGTTCGAAAGTTAGAGATCAAGACGACGAAAGAAAATTCGAAACCGAGTCCTATTTATAGCTTTGAAGAAATCAGTTTCTTCGAGAACCTTCGCCACGGAAGCTACGAGCCAAGGATTTGTTTTTTACAGGTCTTACGAAATTACTCACTCTCGTCGCCTAAACATATCTTCGACCTCTTGAAGACGAACCCACAAGGAATCTAATCAACGCAAAAAACAAGTGCGTCCACTCCGTCCGATCCCAGACGGAGTCACGGAAACAGTATTCTAATAATCAGACGGCTGACAAAAGGGAATTACGGTATTTATTATGAGTTTGCTTGCCTCGTAGTTCTACCCCTAAATTGTCGGTCCCTTTGAACAGTCTGCCCTTCTCGAAGCGATCTGTTAGATTGTTATCTGGACTGAAAAACCAACGGCCAGGATCTGAGATATCATATGTCTCGTCATGACGTTGATCAGTGAATGATTACCGCAAGTTTATTAGAGAAAGCGAGTTGGACGGCTACGCGTGTTAGGATGGCCGGCTCAGTTTGTGATTGTTTGCCACGTCTCCAACCGACCAGACAAGGGAGTGGTGTGTTTTAACGTGCTAAAATCACTAATAATAATTAGACTATGACGTGGAAGGATTGAAATAATGATAGAATAATAATTAGACTATTAATATTAATATAAAAATTTATCTCATTGATTAACATAAAAATATAATTATAAATACAATACAATAAGTCTCCCAGACAATAACCGGTGTGTTGTCTACAAATACGACGAAATCAACATTTATTTTATATTGAAAAAAATGATATAGTTAATCATATCAGTAGAAACTACATAAAATTTAAACTAATATACCTAATAGTAACAGTGTATGGAGAGCCACTGGCCACGTAGGTAGGTTGATGTCCGGGAATTAATACAATATATACATCTATTTTCATTAAATATCATATACAGAGGTTTTTTTAATAAGAATATAGAAGATCAACGGATTGCAATGTACATTTTGAGGATAATGGACTCTTATCATTTCATGCAAACACACGGAAAGAACCTCTCCTCCGTTGAGTCAGGAACACGCCAACACGGCATACTTTGTACATTTTACGAATTTAAGGGTTTTTTTTTTTTTTTTTTTTTTTTTTTCTGTTTTCGTGTTTGACATTGGAACTTATCTTCATTCTTCATATCATGACTCTAATATGGGTTGAATAATTTTCGTAATTTGAGCAAGGGTGATAGACAGAGTGTAGGATGCTGAAGCCACATCGTCCACGGACTCTGCCCTCCTCATTTGCTGCAGTCATAAAGTTGATAAGTTTCAGTCAATAAGGAAATTCTATAAGAATGAGGGGAGAATGAGGGGGAACAAAAAAAAGAAGAAGAAGCTGAAAATATGAATCATGGTCGGGTAGATAAACAGAGGATGGTTTTGAAACTGAAGAAATGTACCTACAGAAGCAAAGATTGGCATGTTCATGAATAAACGCTGTCTCGTGCAATCAAACCGTGCTGATTTTAATTCTGACTTGTTTCCAAGTTGAATATGAGCCAATAAAAACACATGGCTTCACAGGCCCCCCATTGAAACTTTTGGCTGAAGAAGATTCAGCTCAATTGAAGATGCTCAATAGCCCTTTGTAAATGGTAGGTTCAATGAAGACCGGGAAAAAGCAGAATATTATCTGCCACTTGAGAGTTAATCTCAGGAGGTAATGGTTGGAGTAAGCCACTATTAGACAAATCTTCTAAACCTTTGATGTCCTGTTGAAAGCGAGTGGCATGTAAAATGGCATGGTCCAGAACTAGAGGATCATCAGGGGGGTTCTGCAGAAGGGTAAGCAATGTCTGCCGATAAACTTGAGCAGCCAATAATGGTCTTGCAACCTGCCGATTTTTACATAAAATTGCCACCTTGATAACATGCTTACAGAGATTTCCCACCCTTGACCAGGGGCAATCACAGAGGGCAAATTCCGAACCAGGGTTCCAAACTGTATACGCCAGGCTTCTGTCTGTTTGAGAAATGACTTTTGCAAACTCAAGATTTTGCTCATCCAGTATCACATCAATGTCAACAATGTGTAAAGCCTGATACCAAGCGTTGGTTGAGAAAGACTCGTCCCTCAGATTTTCAAGATACCCAGTCTCCACGCTGTATTGTTCTAACCAATTTAAGGAGTGAAATTCTGTCGTCAGAAAGTGGATCAACCAGTCAACTCTTGCCCAGGAATTAGCATGTTGATCATTGGAAAGCTTGGATTTTAACCTCAAATGATAGGACTCAATTGCAGCAAGAATCTCCGGATTGGCCACAGGAAGAGACCTTACACCAGTAACCCACAACTCTGCCAAAAATAAAAGCACGCTAGAATTGAGATAAGATTTGCATGTAACGGTTCACAATGTTTGGGAGATCCATGGTCCTGAATTATCATTATAACAATAAGGAAGAGTGAAAAGACAGATAAATAACAGTACAGGGAAAAATGATAATGGCCCTATAACAGTGAAGAAGTCATTCCAACATGAAATAATAAAAAACCATGCTTAAATGAGCAAATACCTATGGTTGGTAGCCATCGGATCTTGAAATAATCCATAAATGCACATTGATCAACAAATACTTGCATAAACTCTTCAATTGCGTCCACAGCATTTGGCCCACTTCTTGTGCAATATAAAAGCCAGCCTAGGTGCTTAAACATCTCTCGCTGCACATCAAAGTTACAGCATTTCTTTAAAAGACTTCTTATCCAAGTGCGCCGAATACGCCAGACACATAATAGAACCCGGCATTGGAAAACCTCTCTGCATGTAAGCATGATCACAGCAACAAAATTAAAAAAAAAAATTTATTTAAATCAAAACCATATAAATAAAGCTGGAATGCCTACTATGATTTACCTTATAATGGAAACTTCAAAAGAAGGATCATCTACCAGAAAGGCATTGAGTCTCCATCTGGGGTCTTTGGCATGGATTCTTTCAGCTAGTAAGCCAATCCACTTATGGATACCTTGACCGACAAAAGAAGAGGTAATGACCCAAGCAACCGGAATTGCATTGTGGGATGAGTCAAAAACGAGTAAAGTACACAGGGGATACTGTAAAGAGAAACCAAACAAAAAAGGAAGTTTTAAGTATGTAGTAGCATTTAATCATAATCAATAAGTGCAAGCATGAAGAAGCTCCTTCAGCTGTTTATACATCCAAACTATCCAGTGATATTAAATTTCTATAGTTAAAGAAAGAGGAATCAGAATAATATTGATTCTGAAATGTTAACGAAAAGAAAGGTTTGCGCACAACTTATTATATACATGTATCACAAATCATTCAAATAGATCCCAAATCCATAACATGTATTCCTCTCTTCAACTCCTCTTAAAATATAATTCATATCGTTCGTTGTTAAAAATTTTGTTACCACCCTACTACTAGCCTAACAGCTACTATTCAAGTTACTTCAATATCTTAAGTAATGATACAGCTGAAAATTATCGCATATCCTAATCTCAAGGCAAAGAAGGACTGGGAACTTAAAGCATCATTATGTGGGAAACATGGAAATGATAAAAATGGAAGGATGGTACCTTAAGTTTTTTCAAGCCAAATGTCGAATGAGAAGCTATCGAACCATTATGTCCATAATGGACCATCTGTTGCAGCTGCCACTCTGTCTGTATTCCCAAGATAAAGGGTTCTGAACTGGAGTTCTCCTGAAAGTAGAATACATGCTTTTGATGCCGTTGGACCCACATTTTAATACTGCATTCATCATTTGCATGTAACTCGTGAGAAGAGTTACGAATAAGCCTTTCCATGTTACGAACATCATTTCGAGTGAGAAAATCATCCCGATTATGGGGTCCACCATGCCCCTGCACCACCTCCATGTGATGCTGAATTACATTATCCAAAGATATCCCAACATAAAGCATAGACATCACTTTTTGGCGTAACTCTTCTGATATCCTTGGAGCATACATGGCTCTTGTCCCTAGAGCATCACGATCAAGTCTGCCATGACATGGGGCTCCTGTCTTATCTACATGCTTTCTTTGATTATAGATGATGAGGGATAGGAGAGGGCGGGTATACAATCGTTTCACAGTGAAATGGCAAAGGCAACCTCTCATCATGTGACGCCTCCCTGGCCTGCTCCCCTTCCCTGATGCAGGCTTGATGGTTGAGACATCCCCCGTTCCAGACTCACTTTCTCGGTAGTCTTCGGGACCATAAGAACACCAGTACCTGATGAATCACCATGAAGATTTATATGTTCGGTCAATGTAACTTAAATACAATTGTCAAAATGCACATCCTTTTTTGAACAAAAACTGTGAACTCTTGGAATGTCTTTTGTTCGACAACATAATTATTTAAGACAGTTGAGCTTTATGGGAAAAAGAATATCTATTTTGCACACTAATTAACCATTAATTTTATTTTTTATTTTTTAAGAAAAAGCAAATGCTACACCAAATCAGGATGCCAAGTAGACTAGAAAAATGTTTTTTTTTTTTTCATTTTAAGGAAAAAGAAAGGTAGAAAGATCCACTCGAGCACCACCAAGAGATTCCAAATTACAATCACTACATACAATGTGTACTCCAGATAGCCATCAACCCTCGGTTTGGTGATGCTCCCCACAGGTCTCTTCCTACTTGACTCAATGCGGAAACTAGCTGGGCATTCTGCATTAGAAGACTCTCCTCTGACAAAATCGTCCACTCTAGCATAAGGGATGAGAGCAATATCATCACCACCTTGGCGACCACCTTCTACTTTTACCCACTTTAACTGAGCAGCAGAAAACTCTGCAAAAGGAGGATCTTGCACTGGAAGGCTAAGAATATCTTCCATTCTCGGCATCTATGATTGAAAATGAAATTAAGACAAGTAACAAACGTAATTTGGAATGACACTGAGCATCAGAACCATCAAGCAGACAACGGGGCATGACAATATTTCAAAGCTGAAAAACACATTACATGAATAAAGAAAAGAAAGGGGTAGCAGTTTTAAGTTACTGCATCATAAGCTTGTTAATGCCATTTTCAGGCCTTTCTTTTGGTCGAGCAAAAGTGAATTCCTGCTATTCATTTACCTTTGCTTCGTGGCCTTTCATGCTTCTTCAACTGCTACAGGCAATAAAAAGTTTCACAACCGCGAATTTCTGCAGCTAAACAGAAAAAAATAACTCCCATTAAGAAATGGAAATCCCCAACCCAAATTCCCAATACACAGAACAACTAGCAGAAAGGCCAGAAGACCGCTGGGCACAAAACAACAAAATCAAAAACTCATTTCGGAAACCAGAAAAATTAATTAAACAAAAATACAAGTACCTTTCGAGTATATGAATTCAATGGGCTGCCACAAGATTATGATTCAGAGGGTTTCTTCGATGTTTCTGTGGAGCTCTCTCTGTTATCAGATGGAATCAAAATTACCAAAACGGTCATCAAAAGGACCAAAAAGTCCACCCTCGGTAGTCTTTCTGGCTTGGGCTACTTCAATAGGATCTTGGGCTTCTGAAGCCTATTACTATTTGTTTAACGCATCTCATCTCAATTCTGTCCAAACAAGGGCTCAAAGTCAAACGTAGAGCAGTTACCTTGGGCCACCAATAGCGGCTGTGGCACGTCGAATATATTTTTTGTTTTCTCCCGGTGCCCTCTAAATCAATCGAAAAGACATATTAACCTTCTGTCAGCTTGGAATCCAGTATAAAATACGGCATCAATCCATATTTATTCCCAACCTTCCATGTTGCATTCGTCTTCTCTCACTGTTACACTTCCATGGAGGCCCAGAACCCTAATACCCCACATCTGCATGGCCTCCAAAACCCACCTGAAACCGCTCGCAAATCTTCTGTGTCCGGTTTCACGGCTAAAGTTGTAGACAAAGTGAAAACCAACTTGGTTTTCCGGTCGAAATGGGCTGAATTGAATGGGGCAATGGGGGACTTAGGCACGTATATACCAATAGTGTTGGCCTTGACACTTGTGGATAACCTTAACCTGGGTACAACATTGATCTTTACCGGGCTCTACAACATTATAACTGGGGCCGTTTATGGCGTCCCCATGCCTGTGCAGCCCATGAAGTCCATCGCTGCCGTGGCCATCTCCGGGACCGGCTTTGGCGTCCCGGAAATCATGGCTTCCGGAATCTTGACCGGGGGGATTTTATTTGTTTTAGGTGTCACGGGGTTGATGCAGCTCGTGTATAAGATAATTCCTCTTTCTGTTGTTAGGGGAATTCAGCTGGCACAAGGCTTGTCATTTACCCTGACCGCGGTGAAGTACATTAGAAAAGTTCAGGATTTTTCTAAGTCTATAGGGGAAAGGCCCTGGCTTGGATTGGATGGAATGGTCTTGGCCATTGTTTGTGCTTGTTTTATTGCCATTGTCAATGGTGCGGGCGACGAACAAAGGGAGGAAAGAGATGAAGAAGTCAATGGTACTCATGATTTGGGTTATGAAGAGAGGCCCCCAAGATCAAAAGGAGGAAACTTTAGAAGAATTATCTTCTCACTTCCTTCAGCTTTTATGATATTTCTTTTGGGTGTTGTATTGGCTTTTATAAGAAACCCTAAAGTGGTGAACGACATCAAATTTGGACCATCTTCTTTTGAAGTGGTGAAAATATCGAAACATGCTTGGAGGGAAGGGTTCATCAAGGGAACAATTCCTCAGCTCCCCTTGTCAGTATTAAATTCTGTGATAGCTGTGTGCAAGTTGTCATCTGATCTTTTTCCGGAAAAGGATTTCTCGGCCACGTCCCTTTCGGTGACTGTAGGATTAATGAATATTATAGGATGTTGGTTTGGAGCCATGCCGAGTTGCCATGGCGCCGGAGGGCTAGCAGGCCAGTACAAGTTTGGTGGCAGAAGTGGTGGGTGTGTGGCTCTTCTTGGTACAGCCAAATTGGTCTTGGGTTTGGTATTAGGGAGTTCTTTGGCCAAGATTTTGAACCAATTTCCTGTTGGGGTCTTAGGAGTTCTCCTCCTGTTCGCCGGGATTGAACTAGCCATGGCTTCAAGGGACATGAATACCAAGGAGGAATCCTTTGTGATGCTTCTTTGCACAGCCGTTTCTCTAGTTGGCTCGAGTGCGGCGCTTGGCTTCGTGTGCGGGATTGTTGCGCATTTGATTTTAAAGCTACGAAATTTTAGTAAGGATCAATCCCTTTCTACGGGATGGATGCATGGAAACCCTTAGCCAAGTGATCTTAATGTTTACCACATGCATATATGCAGTTGCATGTGCTTTGTTTGAAGGATTTGCTTTTGAGGTTTCGGATTTGAAGTTTGAAGTACCGATGTGAATGAAAGTTCTTGGTGGCAAAAATTAAGTCAAGTCATTGCATGTTCTACTTTGTTATTTTATTAATAATTAGAGGACTGCTTACAGTATTGTGAGGCCCCTAAATTAATGTTTCCTAGCTCCCCACCTGCGCTGTAGTTCCCCTACATTAATGTATCATGTAAATATCATTGCTTGCTATGATTATATGAATAAAAAGTAGTCAAAAACTCTTTGTACGTAATTGATGCTTAATTCACGATTGCTTATTCCTTCTAATCATGTTGTCCACTCTTCATGTCCTTGTCTCCCGTGTATCTTGCAATATTGCAGATTCTTGATTAAATGGAATGGAATGAGAACCCAATACATCACTACATATTCTTCGGTGTTAAAGTTTGCAATATTTTATTCGTTTTGTGACAATTCGAATGGCAAATCTTCCACTTCGTAGTTTCTTTATGCAACTTATTATTATTATTATTATTTTGCTAGATATGCAGCTTAATTTATATATGAGTAACTATTACATAAAGAATCCCTATTATTGACTCAAGTGGTAAACATGCACCTTGATCTTATGGTATGCTTTTTACAAGATTTAAGGTTGAGTCCTCTTAGTTGTAAACAATCTCTAGAGATCATCAGACTAGATGATTTTCTCATTGAATTGTCAAAGTTGCACTTGTGAAAAATTCCTTATCTAGGGCATGTCCATTCCGATATTAGTCAGGATATTGTTTTCAGACACCCAATATCAAATCAAAATTATTACATGAAGAAGAAAACAGGCATACATTTGACTCTTTGAAGTAAATGAAAAAAAAAAAAAAAAAAAGAGGAAATGTTGTCCATGAACATTGAACAATCAGTAAAAATGTTAAAAAAAACGATTCTGTTTGGATAGTAAAAGTGTTTCATCTCATCTTATCTCATCATTATAACTGTCTCAGATTTCTATATAAAATATAATAAACAATTTAATTTTTACAAATTTTAAAATAATAATAATATAAAAAATAATATTCTAATAATAATTTATTCAACTTTCAACTTTCATCTAAAACTATCTCGTTTTATCTCACTATCCAAATTGCAACTAATGTTTTTTTTTTTTTTTTTTTTATAGGACAAACCGCACCTAATGCGAAGTGGCATGTTCACAAAATATCTATGCCCCACGTAACTATTACATAGAGAATCCCTATGATTGACTCAAGTGGTAAACATGCACCTTGATCTTATGGCCTAGGGCCTGTCCATTCCGATATTAGTCAGGACATTGTTTTCAGACACCCAATATCAGATCAAAATTATTACATGAAGAAGAAAACACGCATACATTTGACTCTTTGAAGTAAATGAAAAAAAAAAAAAAAACAGAGGAAATGTTGTCCATGAACATTGAACAATCAGTAAAAATGTTAAAAAAACATGGTTCTGTTTGGATAGTAAAAGTGTTTTATCTTATTTCATCTCATCATTATAACTGTTTCAAATTTCTACATAAAATATAATAAATAATTTAATTTTTACAAATTTTAAAATAATAATAATATAAAAAATAATATTCTAATAATAATTTATTTAACTTTCAACTTTTATTTAAAATTATCTCATTTTAATTGTAACTAATGCTGCTTTTTTTTTTGATAGGACAAACCGCACCTAATGCGAAGTGGCATGTTCACATAATATCTATGCCCAACGTAACTATTACACGAGCAGTCGATGGCAGTACCTCTTTATGAGAGATCGATTTGGGGTAAAGATGTTGTGGCAGTCTGCAGAGCATGTTTTGGGCATCGATGCCCATATCGAATATATGAGTGAGTTGGAAAACACCAGAAAAATATCAAAATAGACATCTTCGTTTACAATAATTAATCAAAATAAATAAAGCTTTCAATGAAATAGCACAATAACAAGAAGTGTGTACAAGTAATTCTCATTTTTTGTATAGTTTAGTTATTTGATTGAGAAAATTCAACGATGTTGCTATAAATGTTTAATTTATCTGATCTATTTATTTTATTTTAAAAAATGGTATTAATTTTGTATAAAATATAGAGGGTTTTGATTCATCAGATCAATGGTCAAATGAATACTCCCCCTTACTTAATTGCTTGTCATAGACTCATAGTCTACTACAAATTAAGTTCTTGATCTTGGCAAATTAAACGATAAAAGAAGTCTAGCCCATGAGATATATTTCCATCTTGAGAATTGTTACAAACACAAAGAGATTATACAAAGTAAACCTACAAATTGATGTGATTTCATAAAATCCGTTAGATCTACTTTATAATAAAAGTAATTTTACAATCTGACGCACCACATCTTATAGGTTTACTTTTGTGGAACCCCTTTGTGGTTAAAGTATTTTCCTTTCATCTTTACAACTTCAAACACTAATTTTTTTATTAGGCCCTCTTTTGAAATCCATCATCCATTTGAATCAAGTTTGTTGCTTTCACAAAATAAATATGAAGGTAAAGATTCTAAGAATATGAATAAAGAACCAAATTCCAAATGAAAAAACTACACATTGGCCAGTCATTATAGGATTGTTCATCCGGTTCCGGCATGAGAATTAAAGAGAAAATTGACAAATACTTGGAAGTGCTTGAAAGGACTGAAAGTTTGAAACCCTTTTTTCTAGAGGTGATACCAGCATGGTGCGGGGCCGGGGGTACCCTCCCCGCACCCCGCCCCGGTGCCGGGGAGCAGGGGAAAAAATCACATCCGCCCCGCCCCCCGCTTAGGCCATCCCATTGTGTTTAAAAAAAAAAAATTTGGTCTAAAAATATTTTTTAGACCCAAATTATAATATAATTTAAATAATAAATTAAATTTTATAAATATAAAAAAACCTTAAACTCATTAGAGTCAAATTTTGGATTGATTACTATGTCTCACATTGTTTAAGAATGACTATTGTATTGTCTTGACCTCCTATATAAAGGTTGGTCTAGGAGGCTAAGACAATCCAATGACTTGAATATAATTTTAAGTCTTTAATAAATTATATATATCTATATACAATATATTTATTTATATATTAATATATATATATATAAATAAAAATATATATATGGGAAGCGGGGGGGGGGGGGGGCGGGGCGGGGCCCCGCTGGTGTCATCCCGCCCCCCGCCCCCGCTAGGCCCTCTCCATGATGGGCGGGGTGAAAGCGGGGCGGTGAGGCCCACTGCCCACCCCTACTTTTTTCTTCCTTTGGCTCCCTTGAAAATGCAAATGATGGGAATAATAATGGGTCTATCTCTGATTAAGATCAGTGGCATAGAAGTCAACTTTCAGTCCTTCCAAGCACTTCCAAGTGTTTGTCAATTTCTCTTTAATTCTTCCTATCGGAGTTGACACCTGTTATGGCACGTATCCTCCTCAGCAATGCCCCAACTCCTTTGCCTTTTATGGCCACCTCCTAACTGCCTCCACTCTTCTCAAGTTCAGAGAATATTTAGGTCGATTGTTAACCCAATGTGGAAGTTCACCTGATATCTCCTCGAGCCAGCCAATCAATATTTCATTTGTAGTTACAAGCTCCATTTTTAACCACTTTTTTTTTATTTGTTTTTAGGTATTAAGAAAAATGGATTTGAGATATATAGGTATTCTCTCAAGTTCAGAGAATATTTTTCCAGCACGTTATGTGTAAAACAAGTTTTACATTCCAAAAAAGAAAAAAAGAAAAAAAACAAAGTTCTACACGCAGATCTTACAAGTTGTGCATCACAGATGTGATAAACTTTCCTACCATTAAAAACAAAACAGCCCTCGTCTCGTCCTAAAGAAGTACACTCATAAAACAAAACAAAACAAAACAGAAATAAGAAATAAGAAACAGTAATTCCATGGTACTAAGTTCTCTTTCTCAATTTTATTGATTAAAAGATACATCATTTCATACATACAGCAATCAAAGGCTCTAGCTACAGTACAGTAGTATTATAAATGGTGACAGCAAATCATATGAAAGGATGAAGTGAAATGCATTTATCCATGCACTTCTCTGAGCATTTGCAATGTTTTAATACCCTTGATCACTTGGCAGAAATATAAGAAATAAGCCACCAGATCACTAGGCAAATCATATTGTTCTTTTACTTATCCAAAAGGATTTCCTCCCATTGAAGAAACAGGATTTGGACTGCTCGATGCTGAGTATTTTCCAGTTGACTGTTGAGCTGTGTTTAAGGATCCAAAGACACAATCACTGCCAATCCCACTGAGTCCTTGTGATCTGCAATGACACTCGAGAAAGCTCCGAGTTATCATCCTTGGCAGGGTGTTGAAGTGAGAAAAAACTACTCTTTACAAGGACCCTTTTATTTCCATAGTGTAATTTTGGAAGAAAATAATACGGTATTTGCTTCAAGTGAAATGAAGGGAAGCAATCAACTGGCATTAGGTGTACTTATTATTCAGGATTGTCCCACTTTGAACATAATTTTTTTTTTTTTTTTATAAGTAAAAAAAAATAAAATTATGCTACCACTTTGATGGTCCCACTTTGAGCATGCTTCAAATCGAAAGAGAATAAAAAAAGAACAAAACTGGACCAAGAACATGTTACCTGGATGGTGGCATATTATTATGTGCTTGTGTCCCTATGTATGCACCTGAGATTATTAGATTGAACATCAAAACTAGAGCCAACAAAAAATGGAGCACTAGAGGAATAAATATTTGTTTTAGTAAAAGAAAAGTGAAACTACCCAGGGGCATGGCCGATTCAAAAGAAGATGAATGTGGAGTCATTCCAGATGCATTAGATGGTGATTGAGGTGCCATCAAACCTGAAGACTGGGTACTAAGGCTGGAAGTATATAATAAGGGGCTAGCAGCCGACACATTTGGGAGTGCACCTTGCAAAGATGCCATGGAAGGAAACTACATCACAGATAACACAAATTTTGAAGGTTAGAACAAATTTTATCTGCTTTATTTTATAATTTTTAAGCAAATACCTTGCAAGAGTACCCAAAAAATATGCATTTAGAAAAACAATTTAAATAGGAATATGTCAGTACTGATTTACTGATGATCAATTGTTGAAGTACTTCATACATGCAGAGTTTAATGTCAACACAGTCAAGCCTTTTTTAGTAGAAAAGCCTTTGAAGAAACCTTTTGCTTTGGCATAAAATTTGCATGTGATATAGCTTCCATCTACATGTTTATGGAAAACCAAATAGATACATCAGCACAGACATATGTCTCCAAGTTTTAATACACGTGTCATTCTTTGAGAGGTGAACAGATTCTCAAGGATATGAATATCAAGAATTGTAGTGAGACACCGCATGGATACAGGTTGATGTCATTCAAGTGTAATCAATCACCTTGAGAGCATGATATGGGAAATGAATGTATGTTGTTTAGATTCCAAATAATCATTTCTGTTGTTCAGTGTGCATTTAATAGGGATCCCAATTTAGATATAAGTTCTTCATTTCTGACACATACTTCCTGTTGTATCTTTTTGAAACTCTCCTCCAGCAATTCTTGGTTGGCCACAAATACAAGATAAACATAATTTATAATTTAAGATGTTGAAATGTTCAAGAGAACACTGGGATGAAGGAAAACATTACAATGATCCTAGTATATAGTATCAGTATCAGTTTCAGTTTTGTGCGTACTGGTGGGGCTTCTACTTGAGTTCTTTCTTCATTAAGGTCAAATGGGTTTGTTGATCTTGCTGAGTTGGGAAATGTTGAAACCGTCTGTATGAAAAATATCCATATTAGCACATCATCACTCTGCATATAGTAATACAGATTATTCTGGTGGATTGTTGTGGTGCTGAATGTACCATTGCATTAGGATAATAATGCATGCCAAATCCCATGCCATAAGGAGAACCATTTTGCCAACCTGCAACAGGCGCTGCGACTGCTGCGTAGGCTGCAGTAAAAAGGTCCTACACATAAAATTATAATACATATCACCGAGACTAGTTTTGAGGAAAATTGAAATGGAATAAGGATATGCTATTACCGCAGGAAGTTCCTTTCTTCCATTAGACTGGGTTTCCACTGAAAGAGGCTCAGATCCAGCTCCAGAACCGGTGTCTTGTGCTGATTTTGAGACAGCTTGAGAAGATTGTTCAGTAGGAGCGCTCACATGCCCCTGTCCATCAGGGAGACTCAAGGAAATCCACAGCTAGAGATATGCAGATGAAACAAGAGGATCACAAGATAAACAAGCTTACATAGGGAGAAATTTTATCTGGAAAAATGAAAATGAATCATTTTTCAACTTGCAAACAACTGTACATTCTTTGTCAATTCCACCAATACTAAATTTTCTCGTCTGTAAAATCCAACATTTTTTCACCATTTGGTTTTAATTTGCTGGTCTTTGAAAAAGATTGAGATGCATTCATTAGAGTTGAACATCAAGGTTGAAATTGAAAATGAAATTTAAATCCTAATAGAAAAAGGCCTCATCATGTGCCTCACCTGATCATTTGAAGCTCGAACAGGTGTATTAGTCTGTTGCATGACAGGGCTGTTATCTGCAGCTGAGGATGCGGTAGGATGATATTGCTGGATGTTGAATGGTTTGTCAGAAATTTTAATATTGTCACCATTGTCACTAGGTGCAGCTTGTGGAGAACCAATGTCAAAAGGTTCTTCTGGCGTATAGTGTGTAGTTGACGCTGTTGTAGAAGCTCCAGCACTAATGGGTAATCCGGGCATCTGCTGTACACCTGTAGGGGTGGTGCCTGTGGCTGAGGTTGATAGTGTATCATCATTGCTAGGCCCTTCAGACATGCCACTAGCGGGTACAACTGGGGGTACTGACAATTCAAATATTAAAGATTCGAAAGTATTTGCGCTTGGAACTTGAAATGCCTTCTCCTTTGTAGGCTGTTGAATTGAGGCCATGTCGCCAACACTATCTGAGTGAGGCATCTGTGGTGTCTGTGGTATTGTTTCAGCATCGAGGGGATCAGAATCAGTACTTAAATCAATCAAGCTTCCTGAAATTTTGTGTTTATGTTCTGCTGGGCTCTTATCAGTGGAACACTGGTCACTGGAAGACTCAATCTTCTGCAACGAGGAACACTTAAAGAATAAGTTCCTTTTGAATTAGAAACTCCAAAAATACAGATTAGAAACTGAAGACAAAGGAATAACAAATTCAATGCGCAGAGCTCAAGAACAGCTAGTAATCAGAACTCATGCACTGGAAAAGTCATGCCCTAATAAACTATCACCTTGACCTCACTTAACCAACCAATATAAATATCGCAGAGTTTATAGAAAATGAACAAAATTAAGTTCGGGGAAGAATTACATAAAAGTAAAAGACAGTGTTTACTGTCTAACACAGTTTGACTTGTGAAACATTACTTTCCCAGAAGTATTTCTGTCGAGGTACCTTCCCTGTTGTAGGCTACCTTATATTGTTCCTCAAGGGAATATATGGCAGATGCATCCAGTTAAAAATTCATAATTACATTCTTGAATGAAAGAGAACACATAACAATAACAGGCCTCTGAAAGAAAGGAGGAAACCATAGCATTACGGCACCTGAGAATGGGGAGAACCATCAGCATCCTTCCCGTTAATTGCTGTAGAAAGTTCGCCTACCTGTAGGGGAGGAATGCCGTCTCCCAAAATATCTCTAAGAGAGCGTACCACTGGTGAAAGGGACCTATCTATGTTCTTTGGAAATTGTGAGAAATTACGGGATCCATACTCATTTTCTCGAAACCTGTCATCAACAATCTCGAAGCGGACAGGGTTTCTCCTGAAACCTCCGTATCTTGAATTTTCTTGTGAATATTGAGGACTTCTTCTTTCATCATAATAATATTTGAAACTTCCATCCTCACTTCGCCGACCAGGACTAGAGCTTCTAGACCCACCACGATACGCTTGAACTTTTGTGCTTTCATAAGATTCCTTCTTTTCATTCTGTAGAATATAGAGAAAAAACACTTCAAAAATGAAGGCATCTTTGACTCTAGAGCACTCAATAGAACTTCTATTTTTCCAGTGGACAAAAATCAGAATTTTAAAAGTAGGATATGATCCATATGGAGAGCTTACCGATCTCAGTCTAGGGAGCTGCTTGTCCGTACTCTTCTCTCCGGTGTATTTTCTATCCACATAGACATGCTTAATAAAATCCCGAAGTCTTTGAATATTACTGGAGAATATACGTGAATCAGAAACATTCAATACAAATTCTGAGATCAACATAAAAGGAGTAAAAAAAAATTAAAAAAAAAAAAATGATTTGTCAAGCTCCAAATGACAAGTCTTTTTTATAAAAAAGTGAATTTTACTTTAACAAAAATGTAAAAAAATTGCTTTTTATTAATGAAACTCATTTTTTACAAAAATTTTATATATAACTTATCTATTTGAAACTGATACGTAACATTACTCAAAAAAAAAAAAAAAAAAAACCCATGAAAGGAGTTGGGTAATAACCTTGCATCAGGGTAAAGTTGGCGCCGAGTATCCCAAGATTTGAAATAAATTTGCCTTGCTCGCTACGAACCCATTTGAGTTGATCAAAAAAATAATAATAAGTATAATTAGAGGACGAGAAAGAGCAGTAACTAGATCAAGTACTACAACTGAATATGAATGCATACCTCATTTCCCCCTGCTTGAAGAGCACTAACTTCTTCAGCCCTGAATTTAGCAACCGATACTGATTTTACACGGTGAGTGAATTCCCGACTGGAATACTTGCGATAATTAGTATGTCGCTTTAATTAAGTGAGAATTCTCAGATCATTCAACCAATAGAAAGACAGTGCATCCATAGATACTTACTGCACTCCACTGCAGTTTGTGCAAACAAACGTCAAGAAAGTTGTGCAAACATATTGTGGTCCCTGCTAATAGAACTTATAAGTTAGTCATCCTATCGTTTTATAAAATGGAATCACATGAAAGCATAGAAATTTCAAGAAAAAAAAATAAGACCAGATATCAAGATTATAAATTTCATTTCAAATCAATGACTAATGAAACACAAACATTGCAGATGAAACTGAAGAAGTTTAAGGCATCAAACGACCTCAATGCTCCTAAATAAGAGATAGATATAGTAGTTCAGAAAAATAAACCCTGAAAGTGAAACGCGCGCGCGCGCGCATGTTTTAGGGACGCAAGGCTCACAAGAAAAGAGCCTTGATAGCACCACTCCTCAAACACAGGAATGGGTGCTCAATCCTGTGACTTTAAATGATTGCAGTATACAAAGTAAGCGTGTTTAGAGAATGTCAAAATGCATTTTCCCTGTCAGATTCTCACAACTAAAATCAAATAATAACAAGAGGATCGCTTGTGAAGAAAATTCATACCAAACTGTTGCAATTGATGCATCTTCTATTCTCAGGAAGCCTCAAAAGACCGCGGATAGTTCTTTCAATTCTCTCGTCTTCCTTCATCCGATTTGCCATTGTTAAAAAATTTCACACCTCCTTTATCCCCCCCCCCCCCCCCCCCCCCTCCAAAAAAAAGAAAAGAAGAATGAAAACAACAGATCAATAGAAAGGAACTTTTCTTTTAAAATCAACAGATACACAGTCAATCAGAGCCAAGTTGGTAATGTTCTGTTTATTTCTCCGAGCGAATTGGGCAGGGAAAAAAAGTTTGATATGCTTTCAGGTATTTCTGCACTTCTACTTTCACATGGCAACCTGTATAATGTTGAACGTACAATTTTAGCTTTCAAGTCTCCGCCTTTCCTACATTTTCTCAGCCACCGGACAGGGACAATATCTTGAACCCACTTGGCTAATTTTCCTTTCCCTATTGCAAACAAGCCTTCTTATTTTTGGTTATGTATTTTTAATCAGTATAATCCGAAGATGTAAGAACTAGTTTTGCAATTCTAAGGGAAAACAGGGGGAGAAATTCTGGAATGGGCCTGGTTCTTTGACGGATAGTTGTGCCTAAAGGAACCGCATTGGAAGAGAAATCGGTCTGTGAATGAAAACTTTGAAGAAGAAGACGAAGAAGAAGAATAGGAGAGAATAATATAGCCAAGCATAATTGCAGAGAATTGCACAATTTTTAAGGAATTCAGGAAGGAGATGTATAACAGAAAACCGTTGCTTCTGCGAGCGAGAGAGAGAGAGAGAGAGAGAGGTGAAGAGGATGGGAAGGGAAGTTGCCGGAAATAACGGTTAGCCGAACTGTTGTGGTTTCCGTTGGGCTTAGCTGGAGTACTATGTTGTAAAGGTCAAAAAGGAAAATTTGAATAAAGTTTTTTAAAAATATATATCATATTCAGATTTGTGAAAATAGCCTTAAAAAGGTTGAAAAGTTGTTCAAATATAATTTTTTTAAAGATACTTTGTCATGATTTTTGTAAAAAAAAAATAATTTTTAACTTTCTATTAAAATTGGGACGAATGATTAAATGAAAATATTGAAATAATAAATTTTACTAAGGTAGAAAGGTATTTAGTTTGAAATTGAAAAACTCTTTTGAAAATTTTCAAAAATTAGACTTAACTAAACAGAGTTTAACTTTCGAAAACGATCTCTGCACTGCGTCATGTGCAGTGCTAAATGCGAAATTTCTGATGATTCTTTTTAATGATTTTTTAGAGTATATAAAATAAAGGATAGGATGTTCCATCCACATTTTTAAAAAAGTTGTTATCAGTTAAAATTACATTAGGACATAGTGGTGTCTTGCCTAGGACTAGTTTGGGTGTCAAGGTATTCTCACGTATTACTTTTTCATTATTTTTTTATTATTATATACAGAATATTTTATAATATATTTTTTTATTACTATTTACAGAATATCTCATAATATCACATTACCCAAACGCAAACTAAGACAACGTAATATGCAAGTAATTGATTAATAATTATCAAATAAATACATTAACATGTACAGGGTACATGTTGATCGTTTTAAGGAGCTATCGTGGTTTCACAAAAACTTGCTATTAGAAAATCAAATAGATGAAACAAACTCATATCAACCTCAAACTAGTTTTCCTCACGGCATATCAATTAAGGAAAATTATTTGTATCAGCCCATAGTTGTGCTGCGGTAAAAATAAATAAATAAATAAATAATTTGTGTGGTGTGCTGCGACTACAAGCTAATGCGTAGCTTTACTCATCAACAAATATTAACCATCCTTAATACACTGGATAATAAAAACAGGAAAAATAACTAAAAATAAATACAATTTAAAAAGGTGGATCATTGCCGCTAAATCCAACAGATATTGCAGAATTTTGATTAAGGGTATACAACCAACCATATTGTTGGTTGCAGCCCATTGCGCAATTGAATGCACGCATCGATTCTGAAAACAATATAACTTATCTGCTTGCCACACCTCAAAGCTGTGAAGAAGATATCCCGTGTCTCATGATATGCCTTCTAAAATCCAGTCCGGATTTTGTTGAGGTTTTTCCAAGGCTTTCTAAGAGTCCCCTTCAAATTTTCAATTGTCATCTTCTTGAGTTGTCTTGAAAATGCTTCTTTTACTCCTAGGAAAGCTGCCATGGCTTCACCTTGATGTGGATTGCAACTAGTTGAAAATCCTGTTATTGCAAACTCCACTGAACCATTATGAGCCCTACATATTGATGTTGAGGTACTTCCCGATGATCTTACTGCAACATCAAAAGAGATTGAGAAGTATTCTAGAGGTGGGAGATTTCTGCTGGGGATGCTGTTGATTTCTTTCAAATCTCAAGCATTGCAGTTGTCCCTATAAGTTTTCAAAGCTTTTGAAACAAACAAGTCAATGTTTATACTTTGGGAAGTATGAGTGATTTGATTTCTACAGAACTAGGGGTTGTCCATTACATTGATTGCAAAGATTTGGAATTCATGACTCTCTTGAGAAGAAATGTGCAGATTGGCTGTGGGGTCTAAAATTATCCAATTGGAAATGTTATCCCTGCCAACAGAGAATATATCTAAAGGCCAAGGTGATTGACGCCAAAGAATTATGGAATAGGGGCAATTGAGGAAGAGTGATGCATGTTTTCAGTAGAGATCTAGAAGGCAAAATATTGTTTATCACTTTCCAGATGAAGAGTTTCAGCCAATCTTAAATTCTTAGCCTGCGTTTGGATATTAAACTAAATTGAGTTGAGTTGAGTTGAGATGATAAAATATTATTAGAATATTATTTTTTAATATTATTATTATTTTTGAATTTGAAAAAGTTGAATTTTTTATTATATTTTGTTTTGAAATTTAAAAAAATTATAATAATAAGTTAAAATAGGTTTAAGAATCAAACGAAACCTAAATCCAAAGTTTCTTCCAATTAGAGGGACATGGAAAGAAATAGAGTTATTAGATTGAATTGTTAACGCCACTGCCACATAAGCAGATTTCATAGAGAGATTCCCAGATGAATGATTGGGTCATTTGAGCTTATCACTGATGTTGTGAAATTGATATTGGGCTCAAGGAATTATCTCAGTCTCATGAGCAGAATTTTCTCAAACTAGTTTAGTAGTTAGAGTGGTATAATCTTTGAGTTTTATTATGGACAAACAAGTTTATGTACTAATCTGTATACTAATATTATTACCTTCATATTCTAAATTCAAATTAACAATATTTTTAATAAAATCTACTTTCTGACCAAACATATTGAATGGATACGCGTATTAGTGCGCAAAATCATTTACAATTAGATTTTTCCATAATCTTTTACCTTCTAAGCTTTTTGCATGTCAAAGTTACTGCAAAGCGTAAGACGTAACAAAGAATTAAGTCAATTTATTCTATCCATAGTGTTGTGCAGTCAGAGATTATACCACTCTCCGAGATGAAAATCTTTAACAGAGAGAGACAATATCTCTAATTTTATTAATTATCCCGAAGAAATTAGTAACGATCATCATGCCATAAGATATAACAAACAGGTCGGATTGAAGATTATTATTTATTTTTTTATTTTTTTATCTTTTGTATATATCTAGTAGATGCCAATGTATGAGCAGACAGGAGATTCTGATTCCATTCACGTCGTGTTGTATTATTTGCACCAAGTGCTGCTTTAATTACCGAACCATACACTGCGGTTAAGGAGGGAGAGGAAAAAGAAGCAAAAATATTAATAAAAAAAAAAAAATTCCTGTACAACGATTTGGCAGCCAAAACTCCATGAAAGCCCCTATAACCTGCACGATCAGTACTGCAACAATTGCACTGAACCAAAAAAACTGATGGAAGTGGCAAATCACACTGTTGAAGCAGCAAATCCTTTCTCCCCTTTCGCTGCTCAGAACCTCAATGTTAGAAGATCATTACCGAATCTATGAATAATGACAAACTGCCGCCTCCACTGAAGAAGTATAAACCAGATTGATTCCATTCGAAACGATGTCAATGTGAACAGCAGGCTGGAGGAATAGGTGAATTTCTAGCTCTTGATCATAATATTTCATTTGGTGACTCTACCCATCACCATTTAAGTCCTCAGAAGAGGCTTTGATCGCTTCAGCAGTCATTAGAGCAACCACTGCCTTATGAATAGCCAGATCGGCTCTATAAAGCAACCTCTGAGCCTTCTCTCTCTTGAGCTTAGCCATGTTAACTGCATGTTGCGCAGCACCAGATGCATCGCGCAACCTGAACTCATCAAGATCAGAGCCATCCAACTGTTCAATACTGTGCCTCTGAGATCCATCCAAGTGATAATGCTGCTGTCTTGGCCACTCAGGTGATCCCATATTCCATCTATGAACCCCATTTCTCTTGTCCATAATTCCCTGATTGTATGACATCACCATCCGCTGGTCATTCAGAGATGCAAATGTCCCGAGTTTCTTTGACTTGTTCCTCTGAAATCTTGGGAGTTGATTCCTATCAAACCCATCATTGCTCATAGAGAAAAACCCCGTGCTGCCTGCATCCCGTGATGAAAATATCCTTGGAGATACCTGGGGCAAAGGGGAATCATCTAAAGATTCATAGCTATGACCCAGATATGCAACCTTGTCGTCAGCAAAAGCAATCCCATTCAATCTTCTTCCTGAGGAAACAGATCAAACCAAAATAAGAAAAAAGGTTTGCAAAAAAAAAACAAATCAAAAGAGTGACTGCACATATAAAAGTGCAAGACGATTACCAAAAGCAAGGAAACCATCCTGATCTCCAAAGAATGCATTGCTTTGCCCAGCAACTGAAAACTTCCTCTGAGACCTTTGCTTGGACCCCTTGTTGGGAACTTCCAAACCCCGTGGTTTTAAACAGAAAGCAAACATGGGTGGCTTTTCCATTGGTGCAGCCTTCTCCTGACATCCATTAGGGAGGTGGGTATTGACTTTGGCCATAGCTAGCTCCCACTCATTAACTTCTTGTTGATACCTTTCCCATAGTGGCGGCTGAATAAAGCACAATGAAATGAGCTTTGCAATGCATTACTAGAAACATCTGAACCAGCAGACTATATATACATGAACAAAATAAAAAGGAGTTGGAGAAAATCACAACTTAAAACACCAGCGGAAATGACCCCACATCAAATATATATCACCACAATTGTGTAAATATGCCCAAGAATTAAGGATGTGAAAACAAGGCCAACCAGAAGACGAAAGGCTAAGGAATATGGTAAGCAGTTAGAAAAAAATATTTAGTTGCCTCCTTTCCAAATTACTAATAAAAATTACCTCGTTTTAAAATTGCAGATCAATTTAAACAAGAAAATATATTCCTAGGAAAGATGCGTATATGTTCAAATTTCGTCACTCCTTTTATTATGTGTGCCGCAAATTACATGGTCATCTTACTTTAGCGTTTATATTCTCCAAAAATAACTTGGATGATTTTGACGCCAAAGCAATCTCTGGTAAGCTTAGGAGCATTTCTGCTTTTGTAAATTTCCTGTAATTAGTACTAGTGGCTTCTGAATCTTTTTCATTTGCTACTCAACACTCAAACATGTACAAATGTGAGTATATGTGGCTGTGCACGGGTGTGGAGGTGGCCATGTTACGTAGAGATATGTATGTATGTATGTACCTTTTCTCGTTTTACAAAAACCAGACTCCAGAGAGGCAAGAATAAAAGCCAAGTCCTTTGATAATTAAAGTGCATTTATAACTAGGGGATGGCATCCCACTAAACAAGATTATTTCATATACTACCAAAAAATCATTATTAATTAGTCAGTAGAAAAGAGATTCAGAAGATACCTGAAGATGTCGGATTAAAGGTATTCCTTTCCTCTGCCTTTTTCGACGCCAATGCTCATAAACGGATTTGGTTACATCCATGGGTCCAACTCCATCCATGAGGTCCTCAATTTCGTCAGATGTGAACTGATCACGCTCTTGAGCATATGCAGCCTTCTCAAACCTGTCCATTGTCCTTTCAAACATCTCCTCAGTGATCTTTCCTGAGCTGCAGATGTTGGTTTCAGAGGAAGTTGGATTGTTCAAAATCCACTGCTCATCGTCACTATCAATGTCATATAAGACACGTAATGGATTCAAAGCCATCTCAACATCTGTTTCAACCTGACGGATGTATTTTGAAGAACTGCGAACAAATGCCATTTCTGTTCCATTATCATCGTTTTTCTCTATCAAGTGAACCCCAGGAATGGGAATGTTTTTAATCAAAGCAGCACGAATATTGCGATTGTAACACTCTTCATGCATCTCCTTGAAAAGAGCCCACTGACTCCTATCTGGAAACTCCAAAACCCAATCTTTTCCTCCTTTCCACATCATGGCATGAGTGTAACGGTTTGTTGACCCAGGCTGCAAAAACTGATGTGCCTTGTATGAATATTTTGTAGCCCCCGAAAGTTTTACAGCAAGCCTCCACTCATTATGATCAAAAAGCTCTAGTACAAGTTGTGCTCCACATTCTCTCCACCCTCTGTCACCAAGTGTGATCAACACATTTACATAACAAGATAACAACTCCACGTTCCTTTGAGAGCCTCCAGAAACATCTGATGATCTCTTCTCATTAGCCCTTCTGATTCGTTTGTGAGGAAGCACTTTCTGGTGATGATTTCTATGCTTCGAGTTAACATCAAAACCTCCAAGAGGCAACGAGTATGAAACCTGAGTTCGTGGCTTTTTAGGTCCATTGCTAAAGCCATTTTGGACGATGTCAGATTTTCCATCTGTCCATCCATGTGAGAGGTACCCAAATGACGAAAAATTATTTTTATTTCGATGCCATGTACTCCTTGGAGCAGTAGGGTTGGGGCTGGGGATGATGCCACCATTCCTACTCCAAGACAGATCTGTAGAATGCTGAGCATTGTGTAATTCACCATTCTCAGGCTTCTCAAATTGATTAGTTGGCGGAATTTCAACACTCAAATCATTCAAAAAAGATTGGGAACTGGTATCAGACATATCTCTGTCAACTGAAGGTCTTGGCAATAAAGCACATTCTTCCTGATCAGAATGGTGGCTTTGCCACTTCTGTAGCTGGACAGTGGCATTGGTTCCAGCCTTTTCAGAATCCCGGGAACTGGAAGACATTCTAGAGAAATCAAGATCAACATTTTTGGAGTTCCAAGAGGAGTTTATGCAATCTCCATCGTCTGATTTGCCACGAGAAATCCATCCATCACAAACAGTATTAATCCCAACAATATCCTTAGAGCAGTTCTCCATAGTAAAACAGTCATCTGCCCTCGAACTCCCAGAGTTTTCTGGATGCTCTACTGAATCACGGTCCCGGAAACTGACATGAGCAACACGATGTTCCATAAGCAGCTTCAGATGCAAGCTAAGAAAAAATGTAGGTGCAGCAGAAAAACAAAGAGCAAATGGAGCAAGTTTCCAGCACATCTCATTGAAATTAGATGACGGCTTGTTGATCTTCATGAGGGTACAATCTCTGGCCAACCCCATGACACTTACACCCTGCTTAGACTTATTCCATAAGTCCTGGTTGGAGGAAAAACTTATAGGAGTTAATACAGATCATTTTTTTTTTATAAGTAGGAGTTAATACAGATCATAAACCAGATTAAAGAAAAATAGCCACCTTTCCATGCCTGACAGTCCATGGCAACAAAAATATATTCTCTTTGCTTTACTAATAAACTTGATTCATAATGGGAAGAGGCAGTAGCTAGAATAGAGATAAATATCTAAATGGAGGGGGAAGAAATACAAAATGGAAAAATATCCATGTATCTATTTCTAGCTCTTAATTGGGTGCATTCTCTTGTATACTTCCTGTGTAGTATCAATAAAATTTCTTTTACCTATCAAAAAACTTTTGGAAAAATATTCACATCCAATGAATCAAACTCGAGAAATGGAGGAAAAATAAAAGGAGTACCTTGACAGAGGAGGTCCACGCACGATCAGAAGTGATAGGGAATTGATTTCTTCCATTTTGAAATGCATGAATGTTATCATAAGTGCATTCTGACAGAGGTAGTTGCCTGGTAAGCAAACAATGCCTCTTAAGTTTACAGTCTAGGTACACCCACTTCGAATTCTTCAGTTCAGAGAAGTTGTAGAATGCAAACACAAGCTGCTTTCTAAGATCTTGAACACCTGAGAATTTAAACCTAATTGAAGTTGCTGGCAATTGAGAGTCTAAACACTTACCCTGTTCCTTTGGGTCATGAAATACTCTCAGGACGAGAAAAACAAAGGCTAAAACCTGCTTGAAGCAACCTTCAAACAAGAGAAACCTCAGTCCAACTACATTATCAATGAAAAGCATCTCCAAGTGAACCTTTGGCCAGATGGTCATCACCATTCCATGCTGAAGTAATAATATAGCTCGAAAGAACCAAAAGTTATCTGCTCCAAATGAGTCATTCAGGACTAAGTGCAACGGGAAGCTTAACTCGAACCTGATTTGCCCAGACTTTATTGATGAAAAAGAGAAATCCAACAACCCTACATTGTCAAACAAATCAGGGTCCAACCTTCCAGGAGAAACATTGTGCTCTTCGGAATCACCAATTTCATCAACAAGAGGAGCACATGATGCAACAGAATCAGGTGTACTTCTTGATACAGGAGCATCCTTGGATGTATGATACAAGTCTCGGCCTGTTTTGTGCAGCCGCCGCCTAAAATAAACAATAGGCAGTTTTCTATCTTTGGGGCAAGCGGTAGCCATGGTATGCCTCTCGAGCCTTACAGCTTCGGATAGTCTGCCTGAAAAATTGGTATTACCAGGTAATTTACTCTCATCCTGATCTCTTTTCAAAGAACCCCCATCCAAACAATGATGCGGATTTAAAGTTTCGTCAGACGAACCTGCAGACCCAGGCTGCAAAGATGGACCAGATGTCTTCTGTTTCTTTGCAGCACTAGAGGGAGAAGATTTGATCCAACGAGTTGACCGAGCCAACCATGAGATGATGGGCTCTGAGTCCTTAAAGCTGCCTACACAACTCTCATCCTCTTTAGTCAAGCCTCTAGTTTCCTTTTCTCTACTCTTCAAGCTTCTTTTTCCCTCAGCGGAATTTCTATTAGCTGATTTTCTCCGCCCTGCCTTACCAAGAACTTCACTAGGCAGCAACAAAAGTTTGAACCTCTCATTCTGGAGGTTAATCCATTCCTCATCGCGATCATCATATTTGACATGATGAAGTTTTCTTTCTTTGTCATAGTCATTCACAAGGCCATAATACCAGCTCTGGTCCAAAGGCCAAAAGACCTTGATTCGCCGGTTCAATACCCAATATGGGTCCAAGTCCCCAAAGAAAATTTCATAGAAGTGGCGCCTTTTCCTCAATTGTCCTTTCTCTTTGTGCTGCTTCCTTGGTCTCAATACTCTAAAAGCAGCATCAACAGATGCAGATTCTGACCCAGATAATGACTTAGACCTACGACCAACAAAATCTCGTCCTGAAGATAAGAAAAAAGACAACCCATTCATGGATTGCAATGCAGAAGCCTTGCTGTTTGAAGAAAACCCAGTACAGCTAGGATCAAACCGTGATGATAGCATCCTCGCCGCATTCTCTTCAAGATTCTCCTCATCATCTTCCCGTGACTCATCAGATGTAGTAACAGAATTATCAACCAAGGACACAGCCTCCTCCACTACAGTTTTACGATCTGGTATCAAATCCCTCCTTTTTCTCCGGTTCCTTAGAGACTTTTTCAAAGACAAGTCACCATTGGTCGCAACCAAAACACCTGCATGCCCTTCTTCATTTGAGTGCATGGCCAAATTCGGCTCACTATTTCCATTTTCCTTAAATTCGTCAAAACCCTTTTTTAGTTTAACTTTTGAAGACTCAACCTGGGCATCTGAATCATCGGGGCTTGACTTGTCTATCTGATCAACAAGGGCTACTTGACTACTAGACTCGCCCGCCGACTTCAACACTTGATGGCCTTCAAACTTCTTTCGACCAGTAAAACCCCTCTTCCGCTTCGGAATCCAAATGAAATTATCATTTAAACTATGAGAAACAGCATCAAACCCACTACTGCTATTCAATTTCTGACTCAAACCCGAATTCAGATCCTTCGTATCATGGGAACTGGAATTTGACTGACCACTATACACTCCATCCACACTCTTTTTGCTGCTATCATTAACATTTTGTAAACTACTCAGAGAAACCTCTTTCCTATTCTTCTTCTTGTTCCTCCTATAGTCACCATCCTCAGAGCTACTATTATTCCTCTTCAAATTCCTACTCTGAAGCTCTTTCGTTGCCCTATTTTTATACAAACTCTTAAGATCCAGAGATCTAGATTTCTTAGGAATTGTAGCGCCATGTGAGTTTTCTACTCTATTTTCCATTAACTTTCATAAATCCAGACACCCAAATCGAAAATCCCCAATTTTCACATTCCATCATTCATGCCCCTGCGCATTTTAGAGATCTGTCCACCAAAACCATCACAAAAATCCCCCGGAATGACACATAATTAACGATCAAACCTCATCTACCACTTATACAGATCCATAGTCAAGCAAAATGGAACGATACATACCTCAACCAACATGCCACGAAAAAAAAAAAACGGAATCCTCGGAAAAATCGTGAAGATCACGAACAAGAAGCATGGACTAGAGTGTGAATACGACGAGCCTTCTCATTTGAAACCCTAATAGATTCGAAGATTTTCCGCATTAATTTCCAGGAATTTTGATATTTTCGCTCCTATTTTTTCTTCTTCTTTTTTACCATGAGAGACGGACGGAAGCTAGGGTTTCTTTTGTTTGCAGGAGATCAGGGTTTAGAATTTAGATCGATAAATGACAAAAAATAAAATAAATAAAGGAAAGATAAAGTAAATGAAAAGGAAAAGGAAAATATGATGAAGACATTTGGAGGGTTCACAATGTGTTAAATGGCACACTGTGCACTGTCCGATTCGGAAGCTGTGGTGGGGATATTGTTAGAACGATTTAAGCCTGGTTTGGAAAGTAGAAGATATGAAATGGTCTTACATGAGAATTAAGAATGAGAATTAAGAATCGAATAAAATATTATTTTTTGATATTATTATTATTTAAAATTTTAAAATAATTGAATTAATATTTTAAAAAATTTAAATTATTTACTATATTTTATATAAAATTTGATAAAATCATAATAATAAAATAAACACGCTTAAAATTTAAGAATTTAGACCAGCTCTAAAATTGACGTTAGCTTTTGGGGAAACAAGAGAGGTCCGATCATTAGTATTGTGGCCAGCTCCACGTGGAGGGCCGAGATCCGAAATTTAGATTCTATGGCCAACAACTTAGGCCTAGTTTATTTTCAGGAAATATTTCATTTCATCTCATCTTACTTTATCATTATAATTTTTTTAAATTCCTACATAAAATAAAATAAATAATTTAACTTTTTCAAATCCTAAAATAAAAATAATATTAAAAAATATATTCTAACAATATTTTATTCAACTTTTTAACTTAATCTCATCTCATCTCACCTCATCTCTAAAAACAAACGAGCTCTTAAATTGTATTCCGCTTTTGAATTGCATTCGGTGCAAATAATGCTGTCACGCCAGTTTGGCCTATTTTATTTACTTTTGTGCACTCATAGTTTGCCAAAAAAAATATATAAGAAAAGCATTAGAGATTCAAATGTTCAATATGTTAGTTTTGTTCTATAGGACCGGTTCTAGAGAGAGAAACTCCATCTTCTCTCTACAAAACCCTTCCAAATCCGGTTCTAGCTTTGAGGGGGAGGGTGTTTGGCTCCTCCCTCTCACCTCCTTCCTGTCTATATGTTCAATATGTTAGTTTTGTTTTATTTTGACGTGTTTTCGTTTTAGCTCTATTAAGGGGTGCTCTTTCGAGTGATCTCTTTTTTGCATAAATTTTGTTCCTCCTTCTTTCTATATTATGTGTTTCTGAATATACTTATAGATCCGGAACCTCATCTCTAATTTTTTCTTTCGGACCCGTATGTGGTGTTGAGTCGCCTGGAACGACCGCAGCTGGGGCAGGAGTTGGTCGAGAGGGGCGGGCGATGCTATGGCCGGTTGGTCATGCGGCGAAGCTTGTGCGTAGGAGGTCTTTTGCGCAATGGAGGTTGGTGTTCGTGCGAGCTGGGTGCTCGTGCCGTCTGGACTTGGGATGTCGATGCTTGCGGTGGACGCGCTATTCTGAGCTCACGCCAATGCTGGTGAAGGGTGGTGGTAGCAGAGAGGGAGATGGCCTTAGGAGAGAGTGGCAGAGGGGGTGATGGGCAACGTAAATCGCAGAAGAAGAAGAAGAAGGTAGTAGAAGGCAGTAGCAGAAAAAGAAAGAATAGACAAAAGAAAATAAAGGAAAGTAGAAGGGGGCGGCGGGCCCACTTGTTTTTTTTGTGTTTTGGTATTTTTTATTGTATTTTTCGTGTGTAATTTTCGGTTTTTAGTTTTTAATAAAAAAAGAAATAGGCTATTTTGGATTTGATTTCTATAGTAGCAGAGTCCTATATTCCTCCTGTCTGTAAGGATGGAGGGGGATGGTGCTTCTCTTCTTTGGATGAGGGTTTAGTTCTGTTTTTACAGAGCGCTCTATCTGTTAGGAGAGAGTTTTATAGAAGTTAAGACAATGTCCGCCATAATTAAATTTATGTGCGGTGGTGCCCCTGAGCAGATGTGCGTAGTTTGACTTTCAGTTCAGGTTTGTCCTGTATTTATAAGTCACATATGTAACTTCGGTTTATGAAATGAAATTAAGTCTATTTAAAAAAAAAAAGATTTCACGAACTAATGTGCCATGTGGATTTTTTAAAATTTTTTATTTCACTTGGCCACTTCCTAACCGTCCCCCATTTTCCTTTAGGTATTTTTTATTTCACTTCCGTCCCGAGTTTTCCTCCCCAACTTTCCTTTTTTTTTTCTCTCTCTCACTTCTCCTGTACCATACCCCCTCCCCAAAACATAGACTCGTTTGCCAATTCCCCCTGCCGCAGTCTCGTCGAGTCTTCGATAGGCTAGACAACATCGTCGACAACCCTCTACCGCCAAATATCTATCTCTGTTTAGTTGATGAAAAAATAAAAAGAAATAATAGTTGTTCTCTATTTGGTTGTTGAGACAATAAAAATAAATAATATTTATTCTCTGTTTGGTTGTTGAGAAAATAAAAGAAAACTAATGTTTGTTCTCTGTTTGGTTGTTGTGAAAATAAAATTGCAACTTATTCTTTGTTTGTAACTTTGGTTGTTGAGAAAATAAAATTGCAACTTGTTCTTTGTTTGTGACTTTGGTTATTGAGAAAATGAATGGAAAATAATATTTGTTCTCTATTTGGTTGTCAAAAAAATAAAAAGAAAATAGAATGAATATGAGAGGAGGGAAAGAGAGATGTCGGCTATTTGCTGCCAATGAGGGATGGGAACAGCGGCGGCGACGTTGGCTATTTTCTAAGGCTGGCTTTGATGAGCGACGCTAGCTATTTGCTAGGGATGACGACGTGGGTTTGCAACAAGAGGGAATTAAAAGGAGGGGAAAGATGGATTGGGGTTGGTGCTGGGAAGGGAGGAAAAATAAAAACCTTAAACTTGCGTGGTGCAGTGCCACGTCAGTTTGTGAGATCATTTTGTGTCTCTAACAGCCCTCAAAAAATAAAGAAGACCAAATTTTATAGATTGATTTTGGGGAGCTCTTAGGAAGTGTTTGGATTTTTTTATTGGTACTAAATGTCGAAGAATAGCGTTTCAACTAATTCTACGAGTGTATCGACCCTATACAATGAATTTCTTGCAAGTACACATCAAATAATTCAAGAGGAAAATCTCTCAGTCCAATAATCCTTAAAGATTGTATGCAAAGATATTTGAATCTTAATCCTAGCAGGCGTACCATAAGCCTAAGGCTCTTAGGAAGTACATAGATGATAGAGAGTGTCAAACACTCCCTTACGAGTCATGCTCTAAGCCAAATTCCACTGAGGACAAATATAGACAATAAGCACAAGTATCATCTCCTAAAAATTGTGCTCACAAAGACAAACTTGTGATCTCATGCACCAAATTGTATAAAAATTAATATATATATTCCAATTCAACTCAAATGCATAATATTTAACCCTTTTTTTTTTTTATAATAAATAGTCATGTTTCAAGCAAATTGAATTTGTGCATGAAAACTATACAACTAGAGGTGTAACCGGTCCAATTTGATCTATTTTTGATAAATTTTGGGATCGAACCGGTGTGCACTGATTTTACATTTTTAAGAACCGATATCGTACCGGTTACCCTCTTAAACCGGTATTTCTAATTTTACCAGTTTCGGTTCGATTTTCCAGTTTTTAATATATATTAAATCCATAATCTCTTATACTTATGTATGTAAAGCAAGTGCTATTAGGGTTTATAAAGTTTTATTAGATGTCTAGAAGTAATCAATCGCAGCGCATCATTATCTACTATGGCTCTTAATTTGTAGCATATCGTGGATTAAGAGTTAACTTAAAGGCAGCGAAGACATAGAGGACCACAGCGGAAAGAATGAAGAAGAAAGGGAAAGTAGTAGTTAATTTGTTAAGCTTTGTAATGGATGCAGTTTTGTTTAGCTATGTAAGAACAACGTCATTTACTGTATTGGTTTATGTAATAAGTAGAGTGATGTCATTTTGTTATACTGATTTTGTAAACATGGGGAGCAAGGTCGTATGGCATGATGGAGAAGTATGTTATAAAAAGGAAAGAAAACAAGAGAAATGCATTTGAGCTTTGGTAATCATTTTGTTCTCTCTCTCTCTCTCTCTATATATATATATCTAATTATTGGTTATTAAATATTAATTATCTCGAATTAAGCCATTTGGAGAGGGTTCGCTATAGTTGGTATAAGTTGTCATGGTAGAAAGAGCTCGATCATATGCTTAGCTAGCTGAATCATTGAATCACCCCTGGCAATAACAAGAAAGACAACAAAAGCAAATTAAAGATACAATTGCCATCTTGTTGCAACAACGCGAGACTGCCCATGTAAACAAGGAAAATAAAGACAATAAATTTAATGAAATGTTGTAGCAAGTCTTAATAATTCCAATAAATGGTTAATCGGGTAATAAAGCAACAAGAATGAATAGTCACTATAATCACACTTTTGGTATGAACGGTGATGTCAATGAACGAGTCGGTGAGATACACCATCGGGAGACTTTTGACAGAGGCTTTACCAAGAGAATTAAGTTGGAACTCCAAAGGTTTGGTGGCAAGAACCTTTCCACTTGGGTCTATAGAACAAACCAGTATTTCTTGTACCACCAATTTCCTACTGGTCAGGTAATTTCCATAGGCTCATTTCATATGGATAAAGATGCCTCGATATAGTTTCAGGATGCTAGTGAAGCAAGCGCTTTTCATTATTGGAAATAGTTTGTGTAGGCTGTTCATACAAGACTTGGTTTATCACTTTATGACGATCTAATAGAGGCCCTTACAAGATTAAAGTAGGTTAGTACGGTAATTGCTTATAAAGCTGAATTTGAAATATTTTTTAATAGAGTTGAATATGTTTCTAAAAAGAATAAACTTAGTTGCTTCTTTGGTGGTTTAAGAGATAAAATTAAGCTACCTATTAGAATGTGGAATCCTGTAAACTTGAATGATGCAATTAGGTTAGCCAAAATTCAAGAACTGTATGTGTGGAGTACAAGAAGACAATATAATAATGGATCTTTGGACGCTAGCCAGCAAGAGTTAGGGTTGAATGTGTATAACTCTGAAAAAATGGGTTCCATTTTAGGAACACTTAAAACCCAACTAAGGTAACTGAAGCACAAATTTAGAAACGTAGGGAGAAGAGCCTTTGCCAATATTGTGCTTATTGGAGGGTATGAAGTTGTCTGATAGTAGTGCCATTGAACCTGACTGGTATCATGAACAAGTTACAGATCTTGTAGATGGAGTAGTTGAGGAATGCATAGAGATTGCCTCAATCTCATTGCAAGTTATGGTGGGTACATCAAGTCTTAAAACAACGAGGGTAATGGAACAATTGAAGACAAAATGGGTGGTTATTTTAGTTGATATTAAAAGTATTTATGAGTACTTCAGTAGCTTCTAAGTATAGTTTGTATGTCTAAAAATCTCATTCAATTCAAATGAAAGTAGCCAATAGCTAGGGGTGATATCCATGCCCCCACGGGGTCGACCCATCTCCGCCCCTGTATGGGCGAGGGGTGGGGTTTTGGCAGGGGCGAGGGTGGATCTCTCATCCGCCCCACCCCTCGCCCACTTCAATAGTGCCCATGGCCTACAAGACACATAAATTATTTATGAGCGTAAAAGTGACTAAAGACATATTTTTAGACCAAAATTGTAAATTTAAATGTTTAAATACGATTATAATTTAAAAACTAATAACATAGTTTTAAATTTATTGGTGTATACTTTGTGTAAGTCAGAAAGTTGCCTAATATGACCTTTATATAAGAGGCCAATGCAATACAAGAGTCTTACTTAAATAATGCGGGACTCCTGTATTACTAAGGCAATAAGATTTTATAATAAATATGCTAAATTACTCAACATAATAAATATATTTATATTTTATAATTATAATAAATACTATATCTACATAACTCTTTAATTTAATACATCTATTGTCTTTGTAAACAATTATATTCTTACGATTATTTTGCAACACATTACTTATGTGAAGAACTCGTCACATCAATTAGCATGCAAATATATTTAATTTAATTTGATATAATTATTATCGTATTAATAATAATATTCTTACAACTATACGATAATTACCTAATTTGATAGTTCTATTTTACTGATAATACTAATTTTGTTACTTGAATTTTTATTTTATATAGTTTTTTCTGCATTTAAATTAGAGTTATTAAAAATGAATAGATATCACTACTGTTATTAGTTATATATCGTATAAAGTAGGAAGAAAAAGAGAAGTTATGACTTATGAGCACTCTCATTGGATTAATCAAAGTTAAAAGACATTTTTGATGAATGTAAGAGAAATTTAACTTTTGACTATTCCATTCACATAAAGCTCTATATTAGAATAGTTATTTTTTCATTATATAATAATAAAATAATATAAGATAAATTTGATTTTAGTTATTCACATCAAATCTTCATATTAGATTATATATTTATTCATTATATAGTAATGAATAACTAATAATTTAAAAAATATTTAATTTTTTTAATTATTAATTTATTTAATTTTATCATATTTTATTATTCTACCTATTATATATTAATTAATAATCATATTCTTATTAAATTAATATATCATTAACTTAAATTAATATATCAATTATGATAAAATATGTGATAGAAAGAAAATGAGAGAGAAAAAATTAATAAAATATGTATTTAATGTATATATAGTAATTTTTAAATTTAGAAAAATTTTTGAAAGTCACTGTAACTAAATTTTAAATATTTAAAATTTGACTAATCTAATGTGAATATATTTTATTCTATAATAATTAAATACTTATTGAATTTAATTTTTAACTAATCCAATAAGAATGTTCTGAGTACGTCACACTCCATTTAAAATTTTAAACTAAAACCTAAAATGCCATACTTGTCCTCCAAAAGAAAATAGAAAAAATAAAAAGGAAAGGGACGCTCCCCCCAAACATTTTTCTCAGTTGTGCATTGTCCTTTCTCCGTCTATCGCCGGCACCCGGCAGAGAAAAGATGAAAAAAGAATAAAGGACGAAGGAAGAAGAGGAAGCGACTCTCTGGCACTCCTGCATTTTGCATTGGTCGATTGGCGGAGGTAGAAGCGTCGCGTTTCTTCTCTCGTGCGAGTTAGAAAAATGTCGGAGGAGGAAAAGTTGTTGCGGGATGCGAAGAAATTGCCGTGGGAAGATCGGCTGTTACACAAGAACTGGAAGGTCAGGAACGAGGCCAACATTGACTTGATCGCCGTATGCGACTCCATTACAGATCCTAAAGACCCCCGCCTTCGCGATTTTGGTACGTTCCTCGCTCGTTTTCTTTTTCTCCTTAGGGTTCCCATCTTGAAGCCCCAGATCCCTTTTTCTCCGTTTCTCATGGTCGATCTGTTCGTTTCGTTACTTTTCTAAGTAATAGAGTGACATACAGTGTTGTTCTCCGTTGTTGTGTGGATATTGGTCGTGCCTTGGGATTTGAATTTTGTTTTCAAACAGGTCCGCTTTTCAAGAAGACGGTGGCGGATTCGAATATGCCGGTGCAAGAGAAGGCGCTGGATGCTTTGATTGCCTACTTACGAGCTGCCGATGCCGACGCGGCAAGGTCGGATATTTTTTTATTTTATTCTTTTAGAAGTTGTGTCATGTGGCGTGTGTTTAAATCTTTTGGTTTTCGTGCTTTCTATTCGCCTTTTTCTGGTTTCTTGAATCTGAAAATCTTGATTGTTAATGTCACAGGTATGGCAAGGAAATATGTGATGCAATTGTGGCCAAGTGCCTCACTGGAAGGCCAAAGACAGTGGAAAAGGCCCAAGCTGCATTTATGCTATGGGTAGAATTGGAGGCTGTTGATGTTTTCTTGGTGCTCTCTTTTTCTCTTTCTTTCTTGATTGAAATTTAAATTTATTTCATTATGCAATGATTGGATTTTTTCAACCGAAGTATTGGTTTTCTGTCTAGTTTAGCAAAACTTTCTGATGAATTTTCCTTCAACTAAATAGTGTTGAAATATCATATTTAAAAACATTTTTATTGGTGAATTTATAAGAATGCACGAACGTGATTCAGTGGCCCAGGATCAATGGGAATGCATACATACCAATGTTTCTCAAACTTTTTATTTGAATGCACCATAACACTATATAATAAATTATTTTAATTTTTTAGGCCAAACCATCTATCGAGGTGTAGCCTAGTGGTTAAAAGGCAAACTTGGGTGAGTTGTAGACTCAGACATCCTAGTTGTGATTATGCACTATAAGTTCAATTTGATTCTTGATACGCCATGCTGGCAGGTGGAAATGTGTATATGGGGTTTAAGTGATTGTCATTTAGGCAATAAGTTTTGAAGAGATGGCTCTCGTGTGTCTGTTGTGGTGCATTTGGAGAGAGAGGAATGATAGAAGTTTTGAAGATCGTGAGCGGACAACTGATGAAGTTAAAGTTTTCTTTTCAACACCTTGATCGTTTGGGCAGTTGCAATAGATTTTAACGGACCAAGTGTCCACGACTTTATTGTATCGGCTGTAAATCCCACATGAATGTTTCTCTTGTATACATCCCATGCACTTGGGTGATTCTATTGTTTTCTATTAATCAAGAAAAATTCATTTCATAAAAATGTTAATCTGCATCTTGTTGCTATTAAGTTAACCATGTACCTAATAACTGAACTAAGTTAATATCTATTGTATAATTCTAACTTAAAATATTTGTACATAAACCGTTAATTAACAATATATTGCACCTGTCTTTTGCTGCTTTGGTGGTGCTCTTGTGCTTGAATTATGAGAGGTGTATTTATTTATTTTTGATATGTGGAATTTGGGGAGATTTATTAAGCTGGTTATTTATAATTCAAAGATATGCCTAGCATTCTTCTTCTTCTTGTTTTTTTTTGTGGCTTTGCTGTGATTGGTCAAATTTTCTTCGTAGACTTAAGTTTCACAGTAATTGTAGGATGTGATGGAGAAAGCAATAAAGAACAAAGTAGCCAAAGCTGTTGTGCCTGCTATTGATGTCATGTTTCAAGCCCTAAGGTATGCATACGAATTTTCATTTCTACAAATTATGGATTAGTTCTCTAAGCATCTCTTCCCCCCAACAAAAGATGGAGAAATGGCGTCATGAATTTGTTTAATTCTTTTAGGTTTTCCGAATGGAGATCTGTTGCACTTGCGCTGTTACTTTTATGGAAATTGCATAACTTCTTTTGTTGTATTAATAATTAGTTTTTCGTTTATCTGATTGTATTAGTGAGTTTGGAGCAAAAGTTGTTCCTCCAAAAAGAATTTTGAAGATGCTTCCTGAACTATTTGACCATCAAGATCAAAATGTTCGTGCATCTTCTAAAGGATTGACTTTGGAGCTCTGTCGTTGGATTGGGAAGGATCCTGTAAAGTCGATACTATTTGAGAAAATGCGGGATACAATGGTATTCTATGTTATTTGTCTATTTCTTTGGATTTATGCATATTTCTTCCTTCTTCAGATGTGTGGCTGTAATTTGTTTTTCTTTCATTTTTACTGTTGGCTTGTCTACGTTTCTCCTATTTGCTGGAAATTAATTATTATTTTTTCCTGGGCTGGAAGAAAAAAGAGCTGGAGGCTGAGCTTGTAAATGTCACGGGAACAGCTAAGCCATCTCGCAAAATAAGGTGAATGTCCTTTTGTTAAGAAATGTATCCAATTTTGAACTTTTGTGTACTTGCTTCAAGATTGAATAGGTTCATCGGCAATAGTGGATGTTCATGCTTGTTATTTGTACCCCGAACTCCATTTTACTCCTAGCGCTATTCTTTTCTTACTTCATATGTTACATTTTGTCATTTTAAATCTGTTACACTGTTTTTATTTTGAAATCATGTCACTTGATCAAAATTTACGCTTGCATAACTCTTGTTGCTACTTATTATTTGCATCAATTGCTTCAGATATGAGTAGTCTCATGTCTTGGCTTCTCAATTCACTGGTTTTAAAACATAGTCTGATGTTTGTGGTCTCAGTTCTTCTAGATGTTTAAAAATTTATATCTTTGAATGAGGAGTTTCTTTGACCGCGGCATTCCTATTTTCCTTCTTATATGCCCTAGGTGAAAATCACTGGCTATTAGGTTGTAGCATTATATTCCCTTTGTGTGCTTCAATGGTTTTGTAATAATGTTTCCTTGGAGGCTGGGGGTGAATCTAAAGAAAAAAAAGGGTTAGTCTGACAAATTTTCAATTCATTTTTGCAACCTGTTTAACAAATTTACCTTCTGACTGCATGCAAATTGTATTCAAACACTGTTTTTTTGATTGTCTAATATTTAAAGCAGTCCTTTTAAGGAATGATTTTATACACGAATTTAGCATTTTTTTGGTGGTTCCTTTTATGGATGGAATTAATGGTTGTATGTTTGTTAGATCCGAGCAAGACAAAGAACCAGAGCAAGAAGCTATATCTGAAGTTGTGGGTCCTGTTGCTACTGCAGATTCTCCAACTGATGGTATGTGATTTATCTGCATGGTCTTTAAACATGCTTTTGATAAACGTGTTAAGGCCATAGCTACATTACTAATCTATCATTGTCCCTGATGTATCTTGATTAACAGCTCCTCAGGAAATAGATGAGTATGAGCTTGTTGATCCTGTTGATATATTGACTCCTCTTGAAAAATCCGGATTTTGGGATGGAGTGGTCAGTGTTCTATCTCTGTTTGTGTTTTCTTTCTGGGTGGCAAACAAAGTTGTTTGGTTGTGCTATTTGGTAGACTCAGTCTTCCATTTTGTTACGAAATTATGCAAGTAACGTTGTATCTATCTTCAGAAAGCTTCTAAATGGTCAGAAAGAAAGGAGGCTGTAGCAGAGCTAACCAAGCTTGCCTCTACTAAAAGAATAGCACCTGGTGATTTTACAGAAGTTTGTCGAATATTGAAGAAGGTGTGTTAAAATTATTTTGTTCATGCAGCTAAGTCTTAATTTTCACTTGCGTTGAGATTACTCCTTGTATTTCTCTTCAGGATTGAAATATGGGTAAATTTTAGTAACGCTATTCTACCATGACTTTTAAAATTTTGATATGCATTATGGAATATTGTGTATGGTTCCTATCTTTTATTAGGCCAGCCTTTCCTCAAGATACTTTCTCATACAGTAGTATTTATACATTTCCCATTAGTTTGGTAGCATTTTTTCAAGGGTTTGAGAAGTTTATTTTATTTTTTGAATGCATACTGGACTAGTTATAGAGTTTTTCATTTGAGTGCTCAAAGTTGGCATGTTGATATGCTTTGCTTGTTCTCTTTTATAGTTTCTGATATATTTTTTTTAAGTAAAAATTTTTAGTTTCTGATATGCATTATGCTTGTTGTTGACTGCTGCTGATGCATTTCCCTGGTTATTTATGCATGCAGCTTATTACAGATGTGAACATTGCTGTCGCAGTTGAAGCCATCCAAGCTATTGGCAATCTTGCTAGTGGTTTAAGATTGCATTTTTCTGGGAGTTCACGCTTCTTATTGCCAGTATTACTTGTAAGTACAATGATGCTGTTTACAATGTGAGAAAAAGAATTGATAGGAATATATTAATATTTTTTGCTATCTTCTTGCAATTCCTCCTTGTTTGTTTCTTGTGCTATGTGTCATCTTGTGATAGCGTGCCTGTTGGTGATGGTAAACTAAGGATGTCTCTTGTTATTGAAAATATTTTCTGTACCTCTTCGTTTGGTTTTGAAAATGAAAACAGTTATTGTGGAATAATCAAGAATGTGTGAAAGAAGACTGGAAAATGAAAAAGCATGACCTGCAATTTTTGCACTTTCCAAGAAAATAACCAGTATAAAATGAAAGTGTAGAAGCTTTCTATGACTTGGGAAGGTGTTCCACCAATTTGTCTAATTAGATGTTGTTCCCATATTTTACTTATGAAAAAAAGAAGAAGATGTTGTTCCCATATTTTGGAGGAATTACTAATTAAATCACGCTTGATGTTAAGCTACATAGTTTGGAAACAAAAAAATCCTTAATATTGTGATGCATAATTGGAAGTGATTTAAGGGCGGAGTTGGTTCTTGTGATATCCCTAGGTAAACATTTCCATATGTATTGTAGAGAATTGGCGGCCTTCCAAATTTCTATACGTAATTATTTAATGCTCTGATTGTATATTGAGATTTCTGTGGATCTAATGTTCAGACTGACTTTTTAAACTTTTGCTACTATGCCTGAAAAAGTGGCCGTTGAAATTTGGATTCTTCTTATATAAGAGGGTTATTTATTAAACAGGAAAAATTGAAAGAGAAAAAACCTACGTTGACGGAATCACTTACTCAAACTCTCCAAGCAATGCACAGGGCTGGATGCTTAAATCTTGCTGATATTGTTGAAGGCAGGTTTTGTTTCTATTTATTTTAAAACATGCTTCCGTCATTTCCACATGCATTGAGTTCCTCTTCATTTTTATTTTCTTTTTAGTCACTTTTCTTATAGATCTCCTTCTCACTGTTGATTAATTGCTATAAGTTGCTTCAGGAAAAATGAAACTCTGTAAGGAGGCCGATGGGTGGAATGATTTGTTTATCATATGTGTTTGATACTTGACACATGGTAGCTGTTGTTTGTTAATACTGATTCCTAATGCTGCATTTATTGCATTGATTCTTAAAAAGGTGGGTGCTGTGGAAATGAGGGATTTTCGGCCTATTTGTTGGTAAATGGGGTGTACAAGATCATCTCCAAGGTGCTAGCTAATCGTATGAGTGTGGTGATGGAAAATATTATTTTGAATTCTCAGAATGCATTTGTGAGGGGGGAGAAAAGTTCTTGACTCAATTTTAATTGCCAATGAATGTTTGGATAGTAGAACCAGATTGGGTGAATCTGGAATTTTAGTTAAATTGGATATAGAAAAGGCATATGATCATGTTAGTTGGGAGTTTCTCTTGTACTTGGGAGATATGGTTTTGGAGAGAAGTGGTCTTTGTGGATCAAGCATTGTATTTCGACGACGAGATTCTTCATTTTGGTGAATAGCACCCCAGTTGGGCTTTTCAATAATTCTCGTGGCTTGAGACAATGAGATCTTCCATCTCCTTTTTTTTTTTTTTTGTTCTAGTTATGGATGCTATGAATATAATTGATTGAAGCGGCGGTGGAAGGATGTTTCTTGTCTGGTTTCGTTGTGGGAGATTAATCTCGGAGTAGCTTAAAAGTCTCACACCTTCTTTTTGCCGACGACACTTTAATTTTTAGTAAGACCAATCAAGACCACCTTCATTCTTTGAGAGTCATTTTGTTATGTTTTGAAGCTGTTTTGGGTCTTAGAATCAACTTATCTAAGTCTGAAATTATTCCAGTGGGCTCCATTTCGAATCTTTCAGATTTGGCTAATATTTTGGGGTGTAAGGTATCTTCGCTTTTGTTGAGGTATCTTGGTCTTCCCTTGGGTGCTCCTCACAAATTTGTTATGATCTGGGATGGGGTGATTGAGAAGATCGTGAGGAGGTTAGTTGGTTGGAAAAAGTTATATTTGTCTAAAGGAAGAAGAATTACTTTGATAAAGAGTACGTTGTCTAATCTTCTCACATATTTCCTTTCTCTTTTTCCTTTGCAGGTAGGGGTGGCAAATAGAATTGAGAGTATTTTTCGTAATTTCTTGTGGGGAGGTAAAGGGGAGGAAAGAAAGTTTTACTTGGTAAGTTGGACTAAGGTTTGCCAACCGGTTTCTTGTGGAGGTTTGGGGGTGAGAAATTTGAGGCTTTTTAACAAAGCTCTTCTTGGGAGAATGTGGGGATATGATATTAAGAGGGATTCATTATGGCAAAAATGTTGTTGACATTAAATATGGGAGAATGTGGGGGAGTTGCTATTCTAATGAAGTAAGAGGGGTGGGCTTGTGGAAGTCCATTCGGATGGGTTTGGGGGAGTTCATCTATCATTTTAAATTCAAGGTGGGGGATGGGACAAGGATTCATTTTTGGCATGATATTTGGTGTGGGGAGTCTGCTCTCAAGAGTGTTTAACCTTCCCTTTTTAGGATTGCTAGGCATCAAGATGCTGCAGTGGCTAATTCTTTTTTTTTTTTTTTTGAATAATAATCTTCAATGGAATGTTGATTTTGTCAGAAATGTGAATGACTAGGAAATGAATGTCTATGATTTTTTGGCAGATCTGTTTTCTCCTGTAAGAGAGAAATCCATTTCGCAGTCACCTAGACCGGCGAGTGGCTCCTGGAGGCACAAAATAGAACGACTGCCCCGGCAGCTACGCCAAGGGTTTTTCGGCGTTGGTCACCCTCCAGCGACCTGGTTTTCTTCTAGATCCGTCTTTGGGATCCATTTTGGGCGTCCGTGTCATTGGTTCTATCTCCTAAGAAAACAGATCTGCCGCCACACACCCTTACATGCGAGAGACAGCACGGTGGTCACAGACCACCCTCTGTCATTCTAGCTCGTTGGTCTTCAACAGTGGTTCTTAGCCGTGTATCGAGTTCTGAACTGGTTTCAATGTGATGATGAATGGCTGTTGAAGGAGGGGAGTTGCTCAGTATGGGTTCTTCTATGGTGTTAGCCATAAAATCTAAATCCTTTACTCTGGTGAAGGAGGGGAGTATGTTGGCCATTATTGAAAGGGGTCGAAGGGTGATTTCTAAGTTGGTTTTGGGTTCAACAACAGTGCAGTGGTTGGCTAAGGCCATGGAAGCGTGCACAAAGGATGTAAAACAAGATTTTTTCTCCAATGTTCGGGAAGGTAGACACAGCTTCACGGCGCACCGCTGCTCAAATACTGGAGGACGTTATATGGCGGTAGAAGAATATGGTGGTGGTGGGAGGAGGAATTTTATCTTCATTCTTGCGGAGGGGGGCAGTGGTTGGAGAAGGATGGGGGAGGTGCTGCGTGACTTTTCCTTCGGCAAGAGAGGGAGCGAAGGACAAGGTGCAGGACGTGGCTCTGCTAGGGAGTCGCGTAGCAGACATGTCGGTGGTGTGTTAGGGAAGGAAAACTTGGAGGTGCACAAAAATCATAGTAAATCCTCAGTGGCGAGGTGATCCTATGCGGCAGCTCTAAAGACGGGTCATGCTTCGAGAGTTCAGAGTGAAGTAGATTCGCAAATCACGTCTCAGGACCAGTTTGTTGAGATGCACAATTCCTTAAAGGAGATGGAAACCCAACTTGTCGAGCTGAAGGCAGCGATAGCTTTCTTGTCTTTGAAAATAGACCGGCTTTCAATTGGAGGCAACAGGGTTGTAAGAAACAAGATAGGCCAGAAGCATTTAAACCCAGTTAAAGGAAAACGGAAGATCGGATTTGGCTCTATCCCTATATCTAGATTCAGGAGAGGATGGCGGGTCAAAAGGAAATCTGGGTTGTTTGCAGCAGGGTCTACATTGGGTATCGGCATAGAGACATCAGTAATGGAATGTCATTCGTCTCATGTAACACAGGATAGATCGATAGTCGGTACTACCAGTGTTGTTAATACCGTATCGTACCGGCCGGTACGGTTGGTATTTTCCATACCGGCCATTGGGCTATTTATAATTTATATATATATATATACATATTTATATACAATTTATTCATATAGACTATTATTTTGGAATATAATTTATATATATTTATATATATAATTTATTCATATATCAACTATCCTGAAGCGGTACCGGTACCGAAATATTTCGTTCCATTGCCTTGACCGGTACGGCATCCGGTACGGTATTCAAAACATTGGGTACTACACCCTTGGATCCCTCATCAAAGTTGAAGGAAAATGGTGTATTGCCAAGGTCTGAAGGAGATGTAGGAACCCCAGATGTAAAGGGACTTGCTGTGACCCCAGAATCTCCAATGAAGACCATGATACCATTGGAGTGAACCAATGGAGTTGCTGGAGAACCAAAGGGTTTGGAGTTGGTGTCTCATGTAGATGAATGCCTAGAGTTGGGAGTGCATTTGGATACTGTGTCTGGGGATAACGTTACTCCCTTGGTGTTTCTTCCACCAATAGCGGACTGGATTTTGCCTAAAGTTAACGAGATTCAACAGTTTGTGGGAATTTCACATGGAGGATGTGAAGACCAATTCAATGAACTAATCACTACGATTGAGGCAAGCCATGCACTTGAAACCAAAAGTTTTAAGAAAAGCAGAGAGTTACAACGTCTTTCTTGGACAATTAACTAGGATGCAAAGGGTGGTAGCTCAACTAGAGGGAAGTCTAAAGGGAGGACATTGTAAAGATGGGAATCAAGGTTTGGGGTTGGGTGTTTGGGTAGAGTTTTAGGTCTACGAGAAACTAGGGTTGGGGACCTGTCTGGTGTATTTTGGGTTGTTTATTTCACGGGCTTTTTGGGTCATTAGGGATTTTTTGGGCAAAGTGTTTTCTTGTATACATTTTGTGTACTTGGTTTCTCCTTTGATATATAATATTTTTTTACTTATAAAAAAAAATGATTTGAAGATTGTTCAGGGAAGGGATGATGGTTTGCTGTGGGTTCATGCAAGAAATTCTAGATTTTCGGTTAGTTCCTTTTATAAGGCGCTAACCTATCATTGTGTCTATAATTACCCCTGGAAATGCATTTGGGTGCCTAGTAAGGTGGCATTCTTTTGTTGGTTGGTGTCTCTTCGAAAAATTCTCACTACGGATAACTTAAGAAAGTGTGGACTTTATGTAGTAGATTGGTGCTTTATGTGTAAGAAAGATAATGAATCTGTTAATCGTCTTTACCTTCAATGTGAGGTGTCTAAGACGTGGAATGAGTTTTTTGGTAGGACGGGTATTGCTTGGGTGATGCCTAAGCATGTGGTGGATTTTCTTGCATGTTGGAAAGGTTTTGAGGGGAGTCAACATATGCTGCCATTTGGAAGATGATTCCTTCATGCTTGATGTGGTGCTTATGGTTAGAGAGGAATGAGAGGTGCTTTGAAGATAGAGAACGCTCAATGGGAGAACTTAGGGAGCTTTTTTCTTTAATACCTTGTATTTTTGGGCTACGGCTCTTGTATTGAATGGAGATAATGTTCTTGATTTGCTTTAGTCATTTTCAGTCTCTAGAGTGTATGTAGGTTTTTCGTTTTGTAAATTCGTGTGTACTTGGGCTATGCCTACTCTTGGTAATAAAATCTCTTATTAATTATAAAAAAAACTGATTATATTGAGTGCTATTTATTGCAGACATTAAAAATGCGGCAAAAAACAAAGTTCCTTTGGTTCGCTCATCAACTTTGAACTGGGTTACGTTTTGTATTGAAACTAGCAACAAGGCGGTTATTCTAAAATTGCATAAGGATTATGTACCCATTCTTATGGAGGTAAGTGCCTTTTGGTTTTATCAATGCAATATTTTCCATACTTCTTGTTGTTGAACCTAGATTAACCAAATCTAATCCATGTTGTTCTAACTGAAGATCTATAAGTGAGAAGTTTTTTTGTTATTAAATAAGTCATTTGATTTCATTAGAAGTATAGTGGGGTGCAACTCAAGTACAAGGGAGATATACAAAAAGAAATGCCCCAGTGGGCAAGAAGATGAAAAAGAGCAAAAATCTTTGAAGTCTAGAAAATTGAAGAATAGGAAGGCATGGTGAGCAAACATCCAAGCATGGAGGGTGCTGAATGGGATAGCTTTTAAATATGTCACCGTCCTCTCATGGTTCTGAAAATTTTGAGTTTTGGATTGTTTTTCAAATGCACCACATTTAACGATTGGGAACCATCCTCCAAACTTCTAAGGCCTTGTTTGTGTAACGAAGTATTCCCAGATATTTCCTTCCCAAACATTACTCAAACACAAAACAATTTTCAATTTCAATTTCAAATCTTCAACTTTTTCATCTGATCATTACCAAATCATTATCCAATCACAAAACCGAATACAACTTTCCCAATCTTCCAAACAAAACACAAAAATTAATACAACTTTTTCAAATTTGAAAATAAAAATAATATTAAAAAATAATATTCAAACAATTTAATTTTATAATATTTTTATTCAATTTTTTCTCTCATTTCCCAAAATCCAATAAAAATCTTAATTGAAATCATTTTATTACCATTCACAAACCATTTCACTACTATTCTAAGATATTCTGAGATATTCTAAGTGTCCAAATGAGTCCTAAATTTCTATGCCAATTCTGCAAATATTTTTTTTTTTGATAATTAATAAGAGAAATTTTATTCCAAGTAAATAGGCATAGCCCAAGTTCACATGATGTATACAAATGAGAACACCTACTTACAAGCTAAAACAGAATACAACTAAAGCAAAACCTTACAATCATTCCCATTCCTTACAAGATTCTTCACCCAAAAGCTTAAAGTATTGAGGAAAAGCTCCCTAAGTTCCCTTATAGAATGTTCACAATTATCAAAGCACCTCCCGTTCCTCTCTAACCATAAACACCAAAGTAAGCACAGGGGGATCGTCTTCAACACTGCAGTGTTGTTACTTCTCCCCTCAATACCTAGCTAGCATGCAAAGAAATCCACCACATGCATAGGCATCACCCAGAAAATGTTAACCTTTACAAAAATCTCATTCCACAATGATGTCGCCACCTCACAATGAAGGAAAAGATGATCAATAGATTCACCATCCTTCTTACACATAAAACACCATTCGGCCACCTAAAAACCTTTCTTTCTCAATTGTCTATGGTTAATATTTTCCCAAGGGACACCAGCCAGCAGAAGAAAGCAACCTTACTAGGCACCTTGGCTCTCCAAATACATTTCCAAGGATATCTTTGACCCCATGACTGGTTAACGCCTTGTAAAAAGAACTCACTGAAAATCTTGAATTAACTGAATGCACCCATAGCAAACTGTCCTCCTTGTTCTGATCAATCTTCATCTCATATAATCTTCCTAATAAATCTGAAACTTCACATACTTCCCTATCCTGCACTTCTCTAGTAAATTCCACAATCCAGCAAATCATGTTGTTAGAAAAGTGATAGGAATCAGCCACTGCCAATATGCTAACATCTCCACTACTCGCAGAGGTATAGACTGCTCAATCACAAAAGTGGTAAGTATACCTGCCCGTAAATCCCTAGCAAATTCATCGAACAGAATGTGATCAATGCTTTTCCCATTTTACTTATACATAGGGCACCAATCCATGTCTATAATATGATTCATTCTAAGATTGTCCATTGTCAGGATTTTTCCGAAGGTTGCCAACCAAGTGAAAAAAGTGACCTTCGATGGATACAATTGTATTGCATCCCAAGCAAAATGAGGAAAACATAGCTAATTTTATGTTGCATTGTGAGTTGGCTAGGATCTTATGATGGAAATATTTAGCCCTTTTGGATTTGAATGGGCTATGCCCCAGCGTGTGGGGGAGTTGTTGGCAGATTCCTTGTGGTGTTCATAATTCAGGGGTCTGGAAATCAGACCGGTTGAATGCAATGAGGTGTATTTGGCATGAAATGACAATGACAGAAAAAGCTGTCTTGTTCAACAATCTTTATGCTTGGTTGAATGTTTACACCAGCTACCAAGTCTCCAATCTTTTAGGCCTCGTTTGGTTATACAGATGAGATGGGATGAGATGGGATAAAAGTTAAAAGTTGGATAAAATATTATTAGAATATAATTTTTTAATATAATTTTTGTTTTGGAATTTGAAAAAGTTGAATTGTTTATTATATTTTGTATTAGAATTTGGAAAAATTGTAATGATGAGATGAGATGAGATGGTTTCATCTGTGTAACCAAACCGGGCCTTAGAGTTTAAGGAATTTTGCTTCTTTCTTCTTCTAGCTAGATGAGCGTATCGTTTTTTTTTTTATTTGCATGTACTTGGATTTGTGCATACTTAGTTGGCGGATTATTTGTCTTTCCCATGCTTGCTGTTGCAGGACGCTCTATGCTTCTAATAAAATTTGTGCATTACCTATAAAGATATAGTGCATATTTTACCATGTGTTTGCGAGCACCTTTCCTTGGTGCCTCCACCAGGGTTTGATACAAGGACAGAATTTTGCTCTGAACATGATATGGCTTTTTTTTTTTTTTTTTTTAATAATTACAAGATTGATTCCCGCTGGTAATGTTTTTCTGAGTTATATGCAAAATGTATTGTCATTGATTTATGATTCCTTTGAGACTATCTACTGCTGTATTTTAGTTTCTTCTTTGTGTGTATCTGAAGATGGAATAATTTGGTTAATGCAGAGCCTCAATGATGGTACCCCTGAAGTGAGGGATGCAGCCTTTTTGGCATTGGCAGCAATAGCTAAGGTAGTGCTTGCAACTTTTGACAATTATTTATCGTGAACAGTGAACTTATCAAATAAACCGTTAATGCATGAAGTTAAAAAGTACTGTTATAATTTTAAACTTTGATGTTTATTCATTTTTAATTCAGTTGGTAGGCATGAGGCCTTTGGAGAGGTCATTGGAGAAACTTGACGATGTCCGGAGAAAGAAGCTCTCCGAAATGATTATGGGTTCTGAAGTTGGTATATCCACTGCTTCAAGTTCAGGTCTGTAAATAATTGTACTCCAAGTGAACACCAGTTTACTGCAGTGTTAGTATTTGTAGGTTTTATATCCTTGCTTCTTACATCTTCTTATGGTGATTCCAGTTGCAGTCCAAACTGCTGGTGGGATTGTGCCCGCTTTGGAGGTGAGTTGATACTTGCTTTTCAAATCAAGTTTCTTGCTCCTCATACTGTTTTCTTTTCAGATGTGACACATTTCTTTATAGTTAAGGTAACTTTAGTCCCATGTACTTGGGCTGTACCTATTAACCTCATCAATTAAATGCATATGTACTGATCACGAAAAGAAAAATTATAAATAGGTATGATTGAAGTACATATAGAGTGTACATCAGATATGCTTAGCTAGAGAAAGTAAAGGGGTCAAGCTTCTGAAAGCTAATGCTATAGAAACGTATCTGGGGACATCCAGTAGTAGAATGTATTCAAAAGAAAAAAAGAAGAGATTTGATCACCTTCTCGATATGTACTGATCATGAAAAGAAAAATTATAAATAGGTATGATCGAAGTACGTATAGAGTGTACATCAGATACACTTAGCTAGAGAAAGTAAAGGGGTCAAGCTTCTGAAAGCTAAAGCTATAGAAACATATCTGGGGGCATCCAGTAGTATAATGTACTCAAAAGAAAAAAAGAAGAGATTGGATCACCTTCTTGATATGTGTTTCCTATATATGCCCAGTGTACTTGAATTGTGCCTTTTGCATTTTGCACTTTGCACTAAGGATTTATTACTTATCAAAAAACAAAAGAGAGATTTGAGTTCCTCCATTGTCATTGTACTGTCTTTGAAACTCATAATTTCTTTATCACCATATACACCAAATTAGACAAACCAGAATCATGATCAATAGTTGTATTTGTTGTCTTTCCATTTAATGAATTTTGCTTTGAGATGCTTATCACATAGAGGATATGTGTTGTCTGCATTGCACCGACAGCTTAGAGAGAAGATGAAGCAGTGGAACTCATGTAGGATGCCTTTCAGTTTGGAGATCTGGGGCTTCCTAAGGTCAAAATAGCTTTCATGATGTGCCTTAGGCTTTAAGTTTGGGTTTGTAAGAAGGATCATTGATGTGATCATTGTGGACTAGAAATTGGATGAATCTGTCAATTTTTCTTAAAGGTTCAAAGTTTGGAACTACAAGCTAGAAGTTTCAGGACTATCCTAGGTAGAAGCATTTGTGGGTTTCTAGTTTAGATATTGTTTGGAAAATTTATGGCTGGTTTGTTTACACAAAACCAAACCATCTCATCTCATATAATCATTATAAATTTTTTCAATTTTTTCAAATCCTAAAACAAAAATAATATTAAAAATTTATATTATAACAATATTTTATTCAACTTTCAACAAAACATCTCATCTCATCTGAACTGCATAACCAAACGAGGCCTTACTTATTTTAGAGCTGTTAAAAAAGGCTCTTGACCTAACCACTAGGGGTTGGCTTAGGGGTGCTACCCGCCCCTATGGGGCGGGGCCACCCCTTCAGTGGGGATTTTTTCCCCGCAATCCACCCCCGTCCATGTAGGGGCGGGGTACCTCGTCCGTTGCACAGGGTGTGGGGGTGGACTTCCATTCATCCGCCCTGGCACCCCACTGGGCCTTTGGCCCAGTTCAGTTATCTGGGCCCAAAATGGCCCAGAAACACATTCGAACCTGTTTTTGGTCATTTTGGGCCCAAAAGTTAACTACAAAAATAAATATATTTAAAAACTGAAAACAAAAAATAAATTATATGGATAGAAACTATTAACTATATACTAAGTTTCAACTAATACTATTAAGTATTAACTAATAATCATCACTAAGACACTAAGTTATTACAATTATACAAATTAAGAGAACTAATAAACTATTACAATATTACAAACTCATCTAAAAATAGTAAATATTACAAATTGTACTATTAACTATTGTAGCAACTGACAACATTACAATTAATTGTAAATTAACAAAATCATAACTTTTCAAATTTGATCAATTTGGGTGGTGATGAGTTTACTTAGTTGTGTCGACTGCTGTGAGATTGTGAGAATGGAGATCATAAAACTTGCAATATTAATAAGTTAAAAAATAAAACAAATTAGAATTATAAAGTTATAAACGTGAAACAAAAATTTAAAATACAAAATATTAAAAGTACTAACCAAGATGAGATTGGGTCATTGGGATGAAGATGAGCACAGATCATTGGGTCATTAGGATTAGGATTCGGCATATGTATATTGAGAATATAAAAGCTAAAAAACATATAAGAAAAATAATTCGATACTAAAATATTATATAAAATTATAAATGCAAAAAAAAAATTTTTTTTTATAAGTATAAATGCAAAAAATAATTGAGAGACAAATTGTGCAAACCATAACAAATTGGCGATGGTGGGTCCAATATACACAAAGTCATACTGTAGCAGAGGTAGCCATAGACAAATTGTGCAATCCATGGCAAATTGGCATGTTTTCATCATTTCAAAACATTAGACCATAAATTTAGGGTTCCAATGTTTGAAAAATCAGAATTTCGAAACCCTAAACTAATTTAGGGTTTCAATCTTTGAAAAATCTGAATTTCGAAACCCTAAAGTCTCGTTTGTTTTCAGAGATAAGATGAGATGAGATGAATTGAGATTAAAGTAAAAAAGTTAAATAAAATATTGTTATAATATATTTTTTAATATTATTTTTATTTTTGGGATTTGAAAAAGTTGAATTGTTTATTTTATTTTATGTGGAAATTTGAAAAAATTGTAATGATAAGATGAGATTAGATGAGAGATTTTCAAAGTTTTGAGTTTTATCCCTGAAAGCAAACAGGGCCTAAATTAATTTAGGGAAATTTAGGGAAACCCCTAAATTAATTTAGGGTTTCGGATTTGAACCCGAATTTTGAAACCCACAAAAATGAAAATCACTATCATAGATTCAAATTTCAATCATTCACACACAATTAGTCTCCACAGCACACAATTCACAAACACAATCCCATCTTTCATCTCCGATTAAATCCCATCATTCCTCCAATTTTCATTCCACAACTCAATAAAAAATTAAATAAACATAATCGGAGATTGAGAGAAATTTCTTACCTTCGGCGATGGAGATGCAGACGAACGACAATGGTGTAGTGGGCACGATGACAACGTTGGACGACGACGACGAAGATGAGAGAGAGAGAGAGAGAGAGAGATTTCAAAGAAGTCAGAGGAGTAGGGGGAGTCATGGGGGAGGGGGGGTTTCTTAAACACATGACCAAACGATGCCGTTTTGTCTATGACAAAACGACGTCGTTATCAAATTAGTTTGAATACCATTTCCATAGGGTTTCTTTTCGTTATATAGAATAGATTTTACATCAGTGTTGCCATATTTCCAGCGCCTATGTGCTATACAAGGTAAGTATCTCCAACGTATTTACAGCCTAATTATCTGCTATATATACAAGCTAGTTATAAAGGAAAGCATCCTAAAATATTAGAAATCAAATATTATAGTATCAATCAAGTATCCTAAATTATCTCTGTTAACATACCCCCTCAAATTGATGCTGGGAGATCAAGAAGCATTAATTTGTCAATTAAGAACTGATGCCGGTGCCGAGAAAGAGCTTTAGTGAATATGTCTGCAGTTTGATTTTCGGTGGAAATATGAGGAAGAGTAATCACATGTATGGAATAACAATCGACTTCGATATTTTTCGTACGCTCATGGAAAACAGGATTAACAACAATTTGAATAGCACTTGTATTATTAAGCATTAATAGGAGTGGAATGAAGATGAGGAAAACCAATTTCACCCAATAACCCACGAAGCCATGTGATTTCAGAGCATGTGGAAGACATAACACGATACTCAGACTCAGTGGAGGACTTGGAAACTCTGTCTTGCTTCTTACTTTTCCAAGAAATGAGTGCATTGCCTAAGAACATGCACCGGCTAGTAACAGAGCGACGAGTATCCGCACATTCGGCCCAATCAGCATAACTATACCGCACCAACTGTAAGGAAGATTCCTTAGGAAAGAACAACCTGAGTGTAGAGGTGCCCTTTAGATATCGGATAATGTGGTGGATAGCAGCTAAGTGAAGATGTCGGGGGGCCTACATAAATTGACTAACCTACTGCACAACAAAAGAAATGTTAAGACGAGTAATCATCAAGTAGTTCAAACTCCCAACGAGCTACTGATATAAGGATGGATCTGATAGGAGTTCGCTTTCCTCTTGACGAAGCTTAAGATTGACCTCCAAGGGAGTAAGAACAGAGTTACCCGATTGGAGACCAGCCAATGAAATCACTTCTTGTGTGTATTTGTTCTGGTGTAACAACGTACTGGTCAGAGTAATTTGCACCTCAAGGCTAAGAAAATACTGCAGAGGACCAAGATCTTTCATGTGAAAAGAGGCATTGAGATGCTGTTGTAATTGCTTAATTAGCTCAGTATCAGAGCCAGTAATCACAATGTCATCAACATATACCAAAAGCAATACCAATCATGCAGAAGTCTTGTGAAGAAAAAGAGAGGAATCAAACTGGTTTTGAGTAATAGTCCATACAATAGTTATTTTGGCAGCAGGTGCAAATGTCTCTTCATAATCAATACCATACTCCTCTCGGTTCCCAAGAGCCACGAGACGGGCCTTATATCTGTCCAGTGAGCCATCAGATCAAAACTTGACTGTGTACACCCATTTACAGCCAATAGGTTTGACACCAGAGGGACAAGTCATAAGATCTCAAGTGTGATTGTCTTTAAGAGCTTGGATTTCTTCTTGCATGGCTTGCTGCCAACATGCTTGGGTGGTTGCCTGGGTATAAGAGTGAGAAACAGAAACAATGTCGAGAGTGGCAATAATCGACGTATGAGAAAAACCATACCTATTCGGTGGATGTGTAACCCTGGTGGAGCACCAAGGTATAGGAATCGCAGGATCAGATGACGGATCAGTGTTTGGAAGGGGCCTTTAAGGAGGATGCCGATGATACACCACACCTGGTTTAAATAGCTCAATAGAAGAAGACACATCATCAAAAGCGGGTAGAAGAGTAATGGGAGGATCATAAATAATCTGAGACCGAAAGAAATATTAATTTTCAAAGAAAATCACATTCCAGGAGATCCGGAATTTGTTTGCATTAGCATCATAACAGACACATCATTTTTGAGTAGGACTATATCCCATAAAGGCATAAGTGACAGACTGGGCAGCAAGCTTGTGACGCTCAACAGGTCGCAAATGAACAAAACAAACACACCCAAAAGTATGAAATGATTGATACTCAGGAGATATGCCAAATAATCGAAAATAGGGAGAATCATAAGTTAGAGTGGCAATAGGCAAGCGATTGATCAAATAGACAACAATAGATAGAGCTTCTACCCAGAATTTAGAAGGAACAGAAGAACAAAGTACGAACGACATCTAAGAGATGACGATTCTTACGCTCAGCGACTCCATTTTGTTGAGGGGTATAAGGACAAAAATGCTTGGAAATGATCCCCTTTTACTGAAGAAAAGTCTGAAAAGAATGAGACATATACTCCCCCTTGAGTCGGAGCGTAAAGTTTTGATACAAGTACTGAACTGTGTCTCTACAAGCGCAACAAATTTTTGGAAGATAGAAAACACATTAGCTTTAGAACGGAGAAAATATATCCAAGTGAATCAACTATAATCATCAATAAACGTCACAAAATAACGATGCTCATCATGCGAAATAACAAGACTCACACCCCAAACATTAGTATGCACAGTCTCAAAGCAATTAGAAACACGACTACTATGCGCAGGAAAAGGTAAAATTTTATTCTTACCAAGATGATAAGTAGCACAATCAAATTATATAGGAGAAGAAGAAAAGGAATCTTTATTGCCCAAAAACCATGTTTCATAAGATGAGCCAAGATAACAGATTTAGGATGACCCAATGGTAAAATTTTATTCTTACCAAGATGATAAGTAGCACAATCAAAATATATAGGAGAAGAAGAAAAGGAATATTTATTGCCCAAAAACCATGTTTCATAAGATGAGCCAAGATAACAGATTTAGGATGACCCAATTTCTTATGCCAGACTTCATTATTTTTGGCAGTAGCCGTACAAGTAAGATAAATAACATTAGGAATAGAAAACTGTAAAGGAAATAAATGTTCCGCCCCTTCACAATCACCGTCCCGACACCTGATCCTGCACAAGACAACCACCACGAGAAAAATGAATATCATAGTTATTATCTACCAATTGTCCGACAGAAATAAAATTGGTAGACAAGTCAGGAGAGACAAAAACATTATGAAATGAAGAGCCGAAATTTCTAACAGCAATAATAGGAAAAGTATTGCCATCAGCAATTTGAATATTTTGCATGCCTCTATACTTACGAACACCATTGACACCTGTCATATTACAAGTCATATGATTAGAAGCATCCGAATCAACAATTCAAGAAGTTGAGTTAGTACTCGTACCTTGCAAGTCTAAGGCTGTAAAAGTAGACACAATCATCTATTGGACTATTGCTGGTGTGAGAACAGATGAATCAGAGCTTACAGTGGGGGACGCAGAAGAAGACGAGGACTGAACAGTAGCTTGAAAGGCTTGGGATTGGCAATGCTGAGGTCGCACTTGACAGTCTTTGATGATATGACCCTCTTTCTTGCAGTAGTTACAAACTTTCTTAGGACAATTGCGAGCAATATGACCAAACTCCTTGCAACTGAAACACTGCAACTTGTTCCTCCCTCTCCCTTGTGCGGCATAGGCTACATTCACAGTCTCAGAAAATTCCTTCTTAGAAGTTATACCCATCTGAGTGGATAACTGTTGTTCTTCACGCAATAACTCTCCCAAGCAAATATCCGAAGAAGGAACCAGATTACGGTTCAATAAACCAGCTCGAACATGCTCAAATTTATGTCAAAGTTTCATAACAAACTAATCGCGTTGACTCTCAGCATGAACCGCTTGAAGAGCCGCGAGTGCCGCAGCGGGAACCTTAGCATGAACAATAGCAGAATACTCGCTTCAAAGATTAATAAAACCAGAATAAAATTGTTCAATAGGTAAATTACTTTGACTGTAATTACTAATTTCCAACTCCAATTGGAACTTCCGAGCACTGTGGTCTTGGTGGTAAATATGGTGGAGATAATCCCACATATCCTGAGCCGTAGTAAAACAATGAAGATTGGTCACAAGGTGAGACTCAATCGTCCCCAACAGCCAAGAGATCACCTTAGCATCCTTGACCTCCCATTGAGCAAATTCCTTTTCATCAGTGGGAACCTTAGCAGAACTATCAATATGATTTGATAATTCTTTCCCTTTAAAAAACATCTTAAACTGAAATTCCCACATAGGAAAATTCTTTCCAGTAAAGTGAACAATAGTATTCTCAATAGACATGATGGAAGTTATGTAGAAAACATGATTATATCCAACCAACAACAATGAAGCCCAGGTAACGCCAAAATAAGCCCACAAGAAAGAAGCCCAAGTAATGATACCTGCTCGGCAAAACAAAATTGGCAAACCAGAGTGCCGATAGGCCCGATATCACGCAGACAAAAAGGTGCACCCAGCACCGACGTCAACCGGAGAAACGACGAACCAAATCACAACAGAAATGGCCGATGGTCACTCAACCACCCACAAACAATGCCGACAGCCACACAACCACCCACAGACAGTGCCGACAGACACCACAGACACCAAAAACAGCCAAGAACCACCATAGATAGCTTCGACTCCGCAACCGAGAACAACCGAGAGCAAGAAAATCTTGCAGAAACAGAGGAAAAAAAAATTCCTCTTGTCGCACACGAAGGATTTAGACCACATAGATGAATATTAGAGTAGGGGTTCTGGTACCATATCAAATTGGTCTGAATATCCTTTCCATAGGGTTTCCTTTCATTATATAGAATAGATTTTACATCAATGTTGCCATATTTCCAACACCTATGTGCTATACAAGGTAAGTATCTCTAACGTATTTACAGCCTAATTATCTGCTATATATATATAAGCTAGTTATAAAGGAAAGCATCCTAAAATATTATAAATCAAATATTATAGTATCAATCAAGTATCCTAAATTATTTCTGTTAACAGTCATTTGGTCATATGTTATTAAGTTAAACCCCCTAGGTATGAAACGATGTCGTTTCAAGCCTTTTTTTTTTTAATTTTATAGAAATACATATATATTTATATATTACATATATATAAGCAGGGCGGGGGAAACCTGGAGCGGGGTTGGCACCCGCCTCCGCTGGAGGCCGCAGATGCGGGTGGGGCCCCCCGCATCTGTGGAACGGAGGCCCGGCCCCGACCCCCCGCGCGTCCACCGCTGCCCACCCCTAGTTTGGCTCAAGTGGTAAAGGCCTTGGGCTTAGGGGTATGCTCCCTCTAGGTCTAAGGTTCATCTCTTTGGGTGCAAACAATTTCTAGGGGCCATCGGATTGGGGGATTCCCCTTGAATTACCCGAGGTGCACTTGCGGGAAACACCTTGCCGAGGGCTTGTGTTCCTTCGGGATTAGTCGGGATGCTGTTCTAGACACCCGGTGCCAATAAAAAAAAAAAAGGCTCCTGATCTGGGATCTAAACAGAGCAAGGGAAGGCAAATTATTTGTGTGATTGAACAGTACCTCTGAGAACAGTGTTACTGAATCTTTGGTTTGAGGCACTTTGATGTTTACCAAAGAGTTGCATACCAAGTTTTACATACAAAAATCTCTTGTTAGTAACTAGGTCCTTACCAGGTTTTAGGTGTTGCATGATACAATTTTAGTGTATCATTCAAGTTTATTCTTTTCCTATTTTAGATTTCAAGCTTATGTTTTCATGCTTGATTTTGCTGCAGACTTCAGAAGACGTGTTTGTGAGAAAATCGGCAGCAAGCATGCTTAGTGGGAAGAGGCCTGTTCAGGCAGCTGTGAGTTTTTCTGCTTCTTGTTTCTTGGAACTTAATTTACTTTGAATCACTGTGTGTTTCCTTCTTGATTTGTTATGTTCCTTATCAGCCTAACATTAAAAAAGGGGGCACTATAAAATGTGGTGTGAACAAGAAAAGTGATGCAACTGGACAGCTGAAATTGTCAAAGCCAGTTGAGCCCCTGAAGACGTTGAGGTAAATGAATTATTTGTTTATGATAGCTGTATTTTGATTTTTGTTTGCTTTTACGAGCTTTTTGCTGACTTCCTGTAATGATTTTAAAATGTTCAGCCGGCAGAAATGAGTCTTGAAGAGATTGAAAGCAGATTAGGTTCTCTTCTACAGGCTGAGACCGTTTCTCAATTGAGGAGTACCATATGGAAAGAACGACTTGAGGGTTGGTTATTACCGTTTCTTTTTTTAGACCTATTTTCGCTAATATTTAATATCTACCTTGGGCTCATTTAATATTTAATATCTACTTAAGGGTTGGTTATCATCTTTGCTTTTTGTATTTTATGGTTACCATAGCTATTTTCGCTTGTATATGTCCCGTGTACTTGGGCTATGATTATTCCTCTGTTGGTATTAGTAAACATCTCTTTTATTTGTAAAAGAAAAAATACTTTGTCCTATTAATACTTGTCACGAGTCCCTGCTTATGATGTTTTCTAGATATACTAGATTTTGTTGTCTATGATTTTTTTTTTTGATAAGTAAGAAAGAGATTTTATTAATCCACGTAATTAGGCGAGACCTAGGTACACAGGAAGTATACAAGAAAAATCTATGATTTTTTGAGCTTCCCAAAATAATTTCTTAAATTCTTTTGAGGGTTTGGCCAATAAAGGCTTTGCTTCTAAATAAGCTTGAAAAAGGAATAGACTTTATTTTTTTTGGATAAGATAAAAATTTATTAAGACAAAAAGGGTGGTAACATAGGAAGTATACAAGAGATCCACCTAACTAGGAATAGGGAGAAGTGTTAGTGATTTGGACCACTATCCAATAAAAGAGGGTGTTAATGAAAGATGACTAAAGCTGTGACACCGACTGTCCACACTTTCAAAAATACGCTTATTGCTTTCTTGTCATACTCCACTTAAGCAAGAGGGATTTATGGTTACTGATATTTAAATTCCCATGCAGCAATTTCTTCATTGAAACAACAAGTAGAAGGTTTACCTGAACTTGGCCAATCGGTGGAGATTTTGATTCGTTTACTCTGCGCTGTGCCTGGTTGGAATGAAAAAAATGTTCAGGTATTTAAGGGTTCTGCTTTTGGCATCTTGACAGATTCCTTTTTTAAATACTATTTTCTTTTTCTACTGCAAAAAAATAAAAAAATAAAGGTTTTAATTTGAACATTGCAGGTTCAACAACAGGTTATTGAAGTTATTACTTACATAGCTTCGTCAGCGACAAAATTTCCAAAGAAATGCGTTGTGCTTTGCTTATCGGGTAGGTATTGTTCTTATATATTGAATCGACAGCTAGATTTGTGGTCGGTTTTGCTGAATTTTTATTTAAGTGGACCTGATGTAAACTTTTTATGCTGAATATGCTGTTTTTCCTTTAGCCACAAGAAAAAGAAACAGTGTGTGTGTGTGTGTACTAGTCATCAACTTCTTGTGGCTAAAAGAATGCATGTCAAGTCAACTGTTGGCTTATCTAGATTTGTTATGCCTAATTGACAGGAATAAGTGAAAGAGTAGCGGATATTAAGACCCGTGCTCATGCCATGAAATGCCTTACTATCTTCTCAGAGGCAGTTGGTCCTGGATTTGTTTTTGATAGAGTAAGTATATTTTTTAGTTGGTAAGATTTCTATTGGTGTCTACTTATAAAAAAAAAAAAAAAAAGATTTCTATTGGTGTCTGTGTAGAAGTTGCTGTGAAGAGTTTCTACTGTAGTCATTCATGTTCATTTGCACATAATCTTTTGACAATTGTCATGGATAATAATTCAATATTGTGATTTTGGTAGCTTTACAAAATCACGAAGGAGCACAAGAATCCTAAGGTTCTCAGTGAGGGACTGTTGTGGATGGTTTCAGCTGTCGAGGACTTTGGTGTATCACATTTGAAACTTAAGGTGTTCTGTGCTTTTTTAACATTAGTATTATGTGCTGTCTTGTTCTTTTCTCTTGTGGTTTTCAATTATAAACTCGTGTAGTCGTGATTAAGTGAATGTGACTTTAATTTTACAGGATTTAATTGATTTTTGCAAAGAAACTGGATTGCAGTCTAGTGCAGCTGCCACTAGAAATGCTACAATCAAGCTTTTGGGTGTTGTGCATAGATTTGTTGGTCCAGGTGACTACTTGTTATATTGTAATTGTCCATCTGCTTCATTTTGATTTTTAAAGGTTATAAACTATTCTCTCTGGCAGATATTAAAGGTTTTCTTGCTGATGTCAAGCCTGCACTGCTTAGTGCACTTGATACTGAGTATGAAAAGAATCCTTTCGAGGTATATTACATTACCCCCCCCCCCCCCCCCCCCCCCCAAAAAAAAAAAAAAAAGAAACCTCCTTATGCAACATGACCTCCAAATTGCTAAAACTGTCACTTAGCCGTCCAATTTGAAGCATAAGTTGCAAGTTTAACAGGTGTGCACATTACAACTTATGTTTCAATTGCCACATCACCTTCTGGGTGATCCAACTTTTAAGATCATGTCACATCACCTATTTTTCGTCTATCTTTAACTGGCAGATCCCACAAGGGTGCACATTACAACTTATGTTTTAAATTGGGAAGTAAGTGACAGCTTTGGTAGTTTGGAGGTCATATCACAAATGGAGTGATAGTTTGGGGGTCTAAAGTGCAATCTTCCTTATTTTATAGTTCCAACTCTCTTTTTCTTGTTTATGATTTACTGATTGTCCACATATATGTTATCCTTCAGGGTGCTTCTGCCGTTCCAAAGAGGACTGTTAAGGAATCAGAATCCAATTCTTCTATAACAGTTAGTGGGCTAGATGGCCTTCCACGTGAAGATATTAGTGGAAAAATCACCCCTACTCTGCTGAAGAGCTTGGAAAGTCCTGATTGGAAGGTTTGATTCTTGTGTATTTTAACAGTTTGGTTTATGCTATTCTTCTGGTTGCTGCAAATGTTTAGGAACTGATTTGAGAAAACATTCATTAATGAATTAGAACCACTTGGATTCTGAAACTTTTCTATATATCAGGTTCGTTTGGAGTCAATTGAAGCTGTCAATAAGATTTTGGAAGAGGCTAATAAGCGAATTCAACCAGCTGGAACAGGTGCAATACCATTGTGGATTCTGATCAAGTGCTTTTAAAATGAATGAGGGCACTTCTCTCCCTCTATATTTTCCTCAGTCTCCCTTACTCTCCTGGGTCAGAGTCTGTTGATGTTGCTTTTCGTGCCTTTGAAAAAGCATCATTGTGTAATTGTCAATTTGTTAAGTTCTGCTTTGCTCTTTGACTGCCAGGTGAGTTATTTGGGGCTCTTAGGGGGCGTCTATGTGACAGCAACAAAAATTTAGTCATGGCATCCCTAACGACTATTGGCAGCGTTGCCTCTGCGATGGGACCAGCTGTTGAGAAGTCAAGCAAGGTGTTTGGCCCTTATTCGACAATTCCTGCAATCTTATATGCGTTTATTTTTTTAAGACTTGAAGGTTATTCTGAATTGTTTTTCTCTATTATTATTGCAGGGCATTCTCTCTGATGTTATGAAATGTCTTGGTGACAATAAGAAGCATATGAGAGAATGCACTTTGACGACTTTAGATTCTTGGCTTGGTGCTGTCCATCTTGATAAAATGGTAACTGACAGTGTTATCTGGTGTTTTGAAAGTTTGTTGCTTCAGTGTCAGGTGAGGTGACATTAACTTTTTTGTAGGTTCCTTACGTTACAGCAGCATTGATGGATGCTAAGATTGGGGTAGAAGGGCGTAAGGATCTTTTTGATTGGTTGTCAAGGAAACTCGCTGGATTAAGTGATTTTTCTGATGGGGTACATCTGTTGAAACCAGCTTGTTCTGCTATGACGGTAATAGTTAATTTAGAAAAGAATAGTTCTTAGTAATTTTTGTTTTGCCAACTTCTGCCAATATGTTTCCGATCTTTTCCCCTTTAAATAACACTTGTGCATGAAATATTTCTTAGGATAAATCGTCAGATGTTCGAAAAGCGGCAGAGGCATGCATTAATGAAATCTTGAGAGTTACTGGACAAGAGGCAGTATGTCTGCTAGATAAATTATGGTGCCTTTTTCCAATTCATCTGAAATATGATTGGTGACTAAACATTTCTTGATTTTATGGTTTGTTCAGATTGAAAAAGTTCTCAGAGATATACATGGACCGGCTTTGGCTATTATTCATGAACGACTGAAACCTTATGGGTCTTTTCAAGGTGGATTTGCCAATAACTTGGCTAATTGTATTTTTTGATCGGTTATGCACAATGCTAATATGAACTGTTTTTTCTTAGAACCATTTGAATCAGCAAAAGCAATGTCAATGGGACCAACGCTCAAAAGCAGCTCAAGGGTAGGAAAATCTACTTCAAATGGTGTAATGAAGCATGGGAACAAAGTTCTGTCTTCGGTATATTATTCTTCCTTAGTTACGTTTTTTTTTTTTGGAATTTAATGCATAAATTGATTATATTTTTCATGGTCTGGAAAGAGAGCCATGACAAAGGGTTCAAGGACCGAGCCAGTAATACCTGTTCAAGATATAGCTGTCCAGTCACAGGCATTATTAAATGTTAAGGACTCAAATAAGGTATCTCAGAGGAATTCTTGGTAGTATAAGTTTTTATAACATTTATGGCATTCATAAATTTGCTTCATTTGGAATGGCTCTTGTTCAGGAGGATCGGGAGAGAATGGTAGTTCGTAGGTTCAAGTTTGAAGAGCCACGGCTAGAACAGATTCAAGATCTTGAGGTTTGTACCTGGATAGTGTTCCTCGTGTATCTGGAATTTTATGTTCTTAATGAAGTTTGTTTATCGTAGTGTTTCCCGTGTATCTGGAATTTTATGTTCTTAATGAAGTTTGTTTATAGAAGGGTATATATGTTTCCCCCTCACCAAGTTGTGGAAGATCTTTGAGACTTGCCTTTGATGTAGAATGATATGATGAGGCACTTCAGAGAGGATTTGCATAGGCGGCTTCTAAGTACAGATTTTAAGAAGCAAGTGGATGGGCTTGAGATTCTGCAGAAGGTGTTATGCTTTCTTCTGTCCTTGAGTGCACGAACTCAATTCAAGCATATGAAGCTGTGTCTTATATGAATCTTCTATAAATTTTTTAGGCACTTCCTTCTGTAGCAAAGGAAATTATTGAAGTTCTGGATATACTTCTGAGGTGGTTTGTGTTGCAGTTTTGTAAATCAAACACAACATGCCTGCTGAAGGTGGTGTATATTCGTTTTTTTTTAACAGTGCATTGTTCCTTTCATTGTTTGTTCCTGCAGGTATGTAAATATAACATTCTGTTGAACAGTACAGGTACTAGAATTTCTTCCCAAGCTTTTTGACACTCTGAAGGATGAGGCCTACTCTTTGAGCGAGTCTGAAGCGGCCATCTTTCTTCCATGCTTAACAGAAAAGGTTCTATATTTTTAGTGGATAGATTGGGGTGCATAAATAAATATATATGTATTTTTTCTTGTTGTTATTCTTCTCTTGCTTCAAACTTTGTGATGCTAGGTGCAGTATAAAATGGTTATGGTTGAAGTTACTTACATTTTTTTCTATGATGCAGTCGGGGCATAACATTGAGAAGCTACGAGAAAAAATTCGGGAGCTGACCAAACAAATTGTAAACTTATACTCTCCATCAAAATGTTTTCCTTATATTTTGGAGGGTCTGCGATCAAAGAACAATCGTACTCGGATAGAGTGTGTTGATCTCATTGGATTCATCATTGATCATCATGGAGCTGAGGTAGAAGTAGAGGATTTTGGCTTGTTTCATGTGTTTTATTACCTTCCTACTGCTGCTACTACTCCTACTACTACTACTAATATCATTTTCAATTTTTAGCATACTTAACTCTATTAGCATTTCAACAGATTAGTGGACAATTAAAATCATTTCAAGTTGTTGCAAGCTTGACAGCAGAACGGGATGGTGAAATTAGGAAAGCTGCATTAAATACTCTAGCTATGGGTTATAAGATTCTTGGTATGTCATATTTGTTACAACTGAAATACCAGTTATGGTTTGTTATAGGTTTTGATAATGTATACAACTCATGCCTTGAGGATTTCAGTGTTCCTTCTCCTCTCTGCTTCGGCCTGGCTGTTGCTGAGAAGTCTTCTATGATTTCCATTTTTTTAGGTGACGATATATGGAGATATGTCGGGAAGCTAACAGATGCACAGAAAAGCATGTTAGATGATAGATTCAAGTGGAAGGTGGGTATATATTTATGATGTGCCCCGTTTCTGTTCCTGTACATTTACCAGGATGCATTTTATCAGGTCCGAGAGATGGAAAAGAAGAAGGAAGGCAGGCCTGGTGAAGCTAGAGCCTCTTTAAGGCGTTCTGTCATGGAAAACGGGTTTGTTCTGCTCTTAATGATTGTCATATGCATATCTTAATACAATTGTTTTACTTATAAAAATGATTGTCATATGCATATCTGTACCATTGGCCGCATAATCTGTTTTTGCTCTTTTATGCTTCTAATCTTCCATATTTTGCATCATGACGGTGAATTTATGAAGTTGAACTGAGAATAATCCGCTTTCGAAATTCCTGCTTTGTGGTCATCTTTACCTTAACAATTAATGAAAAGGGTAATGAAATGAAGGCATGATGTTATTTTTCACAATTCTTGTCATGGTTCTTACAAATCTAAACTGAGGTTTCATTTGGATGGTTAATAGATGGCGTTTACATTTTTCTATAGGAACCCTTTAATGTCCATTATTGATGCTTATGCAGCTGAGATGGGATTTTAATTTAGCTGGAGTATTAAATTTTCTTGTTGAAAGTAGAAAAAAGTACTAAGTTGAGAATTTCTAGTCATGGTTCTTTCGAAATTTCAACATCCTTCCTCTGTTGATTACCAGGTCTGATGTAGCAGAGCAAAGTGGGGAAGTTTTACGATCTGTTTCAGGCCCCATACTTACCAAGTAAAATACATACTTCCAACTTCTGTAATTTTTGTAGTTCCTTTTTCTGTTTGGTACAGTGATTTATGTCATGGCACTAATGTCTCTCAGTTCAAGGAAAAACTATGGTCATACTGAACTTCTCATGGACCAACATTTGGTGCCCCATGCTCTTGCTAGTGCCAATGGCCCCACAGAATGGAATGAAGCTTTGGATATAATTTCCTTTGGTTCGCCTGAGCAGGTGAGCTTATATTTGGGGAGTCATCATCCACTAAACTAAGATGCATGATCATTTTTTGCATGTTGACACACGTGCTGTGATAAGCTTGTCACAAATGTGTTGATTAATTCATTTTGGAAATTTATTTTCATTATATGATTTTTCTAAATGATGAAATTTTCAGAATTTGTATCAGCCTCTTTTTTGTTTTCTAGTGTGTAATAGGTATTTCCTTTGTATATGTCCTGTGTACTTGGGCTTTGCCTATTCTTGGTAATAAAATTTCTTATTAACTATAAAAAAATTCATTATATGATTTTCATTTGCAAAATTAAAAATGTTTCTCCATTAAAAATAAAAATGAAATGAAGGAATGGAGCACATAATGTACAATCTTAAGATGTTTTTTACTTTGATGGCTCTTTTTGTTTGACTCACTTCTGCTTCTAGTTTTTTGCTTCCTGTCTCCTACTAAAATTATTTATGCTTATTTTTAGTTGTCGATTTATTTCTAGGATCTTCTGTTGCCAAGTGGAGCTTCTCTTTCTTGGCTAGGTCTGGGGTTAAGAAGGGGGTTTCTGGAGTATTTGTGTGTTGGATTTACCTTCAGTTTTGAACTTGTAATTAGCATAACAACGAATCCAGAATTTTTCATCTTTATTTTATCATCAACTGAACTGTAAACAAAGTATGTATAAAATTAAATGTTATGGGTTTTTTCAGGTTTGTGTGCCATGTCAATTTTACCTCTTCTATCTGCTAACATGCTGGATATGTGACCTCATATTTCATAAAGGATCCATTTTAGAGATCCCTAGTTATGCCTGGTGTCAATTCTTTCTAAGCTGTGGTTCTCCTCTTGGGGGCATTTCTCTTAAAAAATTCAGACTTGCAATTCATTTATGTATATGTACGTAAGTTAGTGTAATCCAACTTATCAAAAAAAAAAAAAAAAGTTAGTTTAATCCAAGTTCTAAGCGCTGACATATGCTTCTGCTGCAGTCTGTTGAAGGAATGAAAGTTGTGTGTCATGAGCTGGCACAGGCCACTAGTGATCCAGATGGCAATGGAATGGAAGAACTCGTGAAGGATGCAGATAGGCTGGTTTCATGCTTAGCAAATAAGGCAATTACGTCTTTATTTCTATAATGATGTTAATTGCACCCCCACCCCCTTCATTTCTACTTCATTTCTCTCATCCTGTCAAATAGCAATAAATATTGTTTATAAGTCAAATATAGTCTTAAAATTGTTATATGTTTGTGTCCTCTCTCTCTCTCATAGGTGGCAACTACTTTCGACTTCAGTCTGACGGGAGCTTCATCAAGGTCTTGCAAATATGTCCTGAACACGCTCATGCAGGTAGGTTTACCATTTGAACTGGCATTACATTTTGCTTTATGCTCTTCATTTTGTATGTCGAGGTTTTGTAGTTATTTCTTATTGGGGATTGGTAATATTTCCTTAGTTAGGTGAAGATGGAACGTAGATTTTGGATAGCAGTTAAGTTGTTTGTGTTTAGCAGGAAAGGTGGCAACTTTTTCTGTATCTCTGAGAAGAGTAGGAAGTTGACGAAGTCCCTTTATCTTAGTGGAGGGATGGTTGTCTGGATGGCTAAGATGGTGGAGGAATGTTTGAGGTCTTTGGGAAAAATGGAATCTTACCAGACTAGGAGGGAGGGAGATAGAGTTTTCTCGGTTCAAATGTGTCAAAATTCATATGGGAGGTTTGTGAAGTTGATTGAGTTTGGCACTGGAATGGGGAAGGGTATCATTGTGATTTCTGAAGGGTGGAAAGGGAGTGGATGGGCTGGTTTTGTGGGGAAAATGAGAGACGGTTGGTTCTGATTCCTCTGTTTTAGCTTCTGAAACAAAGTTGATTTAAACAGTGGTAGTGCTTCTCGGGATTCTAGAGGTAAAGAGGTGATCTCGGTCACTCTTAACAGAGGTGTTACCTCTTATTGTGAAGCTTCATACTTGTCAGCATTGGTGAAGCCAGCGTATGGGTATTCTGGTTTACGCCAGAATGATGGAATTGGAAATCAGAGGAAAAATGAGCCTGTGATGGAAGGAAGAAATAGGAAGGATAGTGTGAATGTTGTATCTCGGCAGAATCATCTTGATGGCGGAGCTGATGGGCCTTCCGTGGTGTTGCAGAGATTTGGAGAAGTTGAAGTGTCACTATGGCATGTTCGGGCAGGGCTTATTGGCTGGAAGGAGAGGCTGGATTCATTGTTGAAGAAAGTAGATGAGGGCCTGGGCCAAGTTTCTGTGGGTATTAAAGAGGTTAAGGAGGCTACGGGGGTGTTGCCTGGGGCTTTGGTTTCTAATGCTAAGAAGGGAGTTGGGCTGGGCAGAGGCCCAGTAACTAGGCCTGTTCAATGGAGGGCTAAGCCTCTATGTGAGCAGCAGAATTCCAAAAGCCTGGTAGGAGTGGTGGCTCGGCCCAAGCGTATGACGTCTTCGATGGATGTTTCGACTTCACAGAATGGGTTCTCGGCGGTAGGCGAATCTTCTGGGGGTAATCCAGCGTTGAGTTCCTCTATGATGACACTTCAACAACAAAGATCTAGAATCCACCATGTGTGGCGGTCCAACCCAGACCTAAGACGGCTCCTATGGATGGGTCATCAACACAGAACGGGTCGACGGCGGTAGGTGACTCTTCTGGGGGTACTCTGACGGCGAGTCATTCTCCGGCAAAAGGAAGGTAGATGTTTTCTTCAGATCCTGTGGTTTTGAAGGATGACTTTCACCTCAAGAAGAGTAGAGAGGGTTTGGTGCAGTCATTGTCATCTTTGCAGTTATGCAATGGTGGTGTTGAGCAGGTGGTAGAGGTGTGGTAGTGGAGGAGGTAGATTGTGGTGAGGGGTTGAGGGTGTATGCTCCTGGGTCTGCTGAAAAGTTTGATTATGGGGTCTCATGTACCTAGTTTAATAACACAGATTTACAACTGGTTCTTGGTGGATGGGAAGGTTCTGAGGATAGCGAATCTGGTGAATTGTTTGAATCAGATGAGGATTTTTCTCCTGATCTGTTGCGTTCTATTTCTCCAAGAATTGAATGGACCAATAAATCCTCTGATTGGGCATTGAGAAAGGTGGATGAAATCAAGGATTGCGTGGGAATCTCTTGTGACGGATTTGAGGAACAATTTAGAGCTCTCCTTATAGCTATTGAGGTTGGTCAACCATCTTTGGCTAGATCCACTTCAAAATAGTAGAGGGAATTGAAGAGATTGTCGTGCTCCATTAACTATAATGCTAGGGGAGGAAGTGCCTTTAGCGATAAAGGCAAGGAGAGGGCTTCGAATTGTTATCAATGAAACCTAAGATTAGTTCTTGGAATATTCGGGGGCTTAATGATTTTAGAAATCGTCTCCAGGTGAAGAATTTGATTCGTAAGTGGAGGGCTGATGTTATATGCTTTCAGGAAACCAAGCTGAAGTTTGTTAATCAATCAATTGTTAATAGTTTGTGGAGCTGTCATTGTGTGTGTGGGGGGGGGGGGGGGGGGGGGGGGGGGGGGGGGGGGGGGGGGGGGGGGGGGGGGGGGGTGGTTGAGTTAGTTTCGAATTGGGCTTCGGGAGGCATCATTGTTATGTGGGACGAGAGGGTTGTGGAGTTGATAGAACATTATGTGGGAGAATATTTGTTGGCTTGTCATTTTAAGCATGTGGATGATGGATTTGAATGGGCTTTTGCAGGTGTTTATGGTCCTAATTTGGATGGTAGTAGGAGAATTTTTTGGGATGAAATGGCGGGTCTTTGCTGCTGGTAGGATCTTCCTTGGTGTTTTGGCGGGGATTTCAACATTACTCAGTTTCCTAGCGAGCGATTGAGTAGGGATTTTCACTTCTCTCATGCTATGACTGTTTTTTCAGATCTGATTTTCGAGTTAGATTTGATTGATTTCCCGACCGCAGGTGGGGATTTTATGTGGTCCAATGGAAGGACATGGTCTAGGCTGGACAGATTTTTGGTATTGGCTTCTTGGGAAACATATTTTCCTGATTTGAGTAAGAAAAGGTTACTGAGAATTTGTTCTGATCATTATCCCTTTATGTTGGATTGTGGGGGCATTATTGGAGGGCATAGGTACTTCAAATTTGAAAATATGTGGCTGGAGGATGAGGGTTTTGTAGATAGGGTAAGGATGTGGTGGTCTTCGTACCTGTTTTTCTGGTACTCTGAGTTTTATATTGGTTGGAAAACTCAAAGCTCAAAAACAAGATTCAAAGAAATGGAATGCGGAGGTGTTTGGGAACATGGAAAATAAGAGGAAGCATCTTTTGGAACAGCTGCAGTGTTTGGAGGATAGAGAGCTGTTAAGGGATATATCCGGTGAGGAAATGGAGAGAAAAAACGGGTGGTGGCTAAATTAGAGAAGATAACTCTAATGGAGGAAATTTCTTGGAGGCAAAAATCTCGGGTTCTTTGGTTGAAGGAAGGTGACAAGTGTACAATATTTTTTTACCAAATGGAAAATTCTCATTGAAGAAATAATGCTATTAAGGTCCTTCATGAAGGTGATAATATTCTTTTGGATCAAGTGGCCATCAAGGAACATATTGTGAGATTTTATGAGAAGCGGTTTAGGGAAGAATACTTTTGGAGACCTAAGTTAGATGGGCTGATTTTTTATTCCATTGACCAGGTGAGTGCAGAATGGTTGAAGAGCTTTTGAAGAAGAAGAAGAACTTGATGTGGTTAGAGGAATGGCAAGGGACAAGGCTCCGGGCCCGGATGGTGTCTCGTGGAAAAATTCTCACCATGGATAACTTAAGAAAGCGTGGACTTTGTGTAGTAGATTGGTGATTCATGTGTAAGAAAGATAGTGAATCTGTTAACCATCTTTTTCTTCACTGTGAGGTGGCTAAGACGTTGTGGAATGAGATTTTTGGTAGGACGTGTATTGCTTGGGTGATGCCTAAGCATATGGTGGCTCTTCTTGCATGTTGGAAAGGTTTTGAGGGGAGACAACATATTGTTGCCATTGGAAGATGTTTCCTTCGTGCTTGATGTGGTGCTTATGGTTAGAGAGGAATGAGAGGTGCTTTCAAGATGGAGAACGCTCGATGGGAGAACTTAGGGTTTTTCTTTAATACCTTGAGTTTTTTGGCTAAGGCTCTTTTTAATAAAATCTCTTATTAATTATATAAAAATTGATTTTCTTCTCTGTGTTTCTCCTCAGCAATCAGACTTCGCATCAAATAATTATTTTGTTACCAAATACTAATTATATGACCTTTTCTTCAGACATTTCAAAATAAAAGACTTGCTCATGCTGTAAAGGAGAGTACCCTTGACGGTCTAATCACTGAGCTTCTGCTTTGGCTTTTGGATGAAAGGGTTCCCCATATGGATGATGGCAGCCAACTTTTGAAAGCTTTGAACGTGTTGATGCTTAAGATTCTGGTTAATATCTACTTGAAATTTGAAAAATCATTCATGTTTTAGTAAGTTTAATGGATCTGTTTTAATTTAGTAAGTGGTTTTATTTACAGGATAATGCAGATCGAACTTCATCCTTTGTTGTTCTAATTAATCTCTTGTGTCCGTTGGATCCGTCAAGATGGCCTTCACCGGCATCAAATGAGTCATTTGCTGTCAGAAATCAGAAGTTCTCTGATTTGGTAGTCAAATGCTTAATCAAACTTACAAAGGTAACTTTTCATTTTAAGTACTTTTTTTTTTAGAATCCTTTTGTTTTTTTCATCTTCTGTGTAAGGGTAATCTGTTATGCACATACACAGAAGGTCTAACAATGCTTTCATTTACATTCAAGTGGTTGCATAATTCTTGTGATTGGATATAGTACATTGCAGTTAATGAGTTAAATACTCCCAAAGAAAAAATAAAAATAAAACGATCAAAGATGTCACAGTTAATGTTAAAACTGCTGTAGTTTTGTTCTTAGACTGCACTGTCCTTTTTAAGAAACCATTTGCACTGGACAGTTGCTAGACGTTGCACATGGTTGAAATTGCTAATTGCTTGTCCTCCTTAGTGACTGTGTTGGGGTGTGTCCACAATACTGCTTCCTGCGATTGTTCAGACCTGAAAAATGTGGTGTCAAATGCTATAAAAAAACTTGTGTCTTTCCTAACACCAATGGTTAGCTCATAGTCTAACAAGTGGTATCAGGGCCAAACGTCATGGGTTAGTGTGCGGGAGCATCATCGTTAGGGCGTGTCTACAATAATGCTCCCTTCGACGACTTTTAAAACAAAACTGTAGGGTGGGATGTCAAATGCCATAAAAAACTTGAGTGTACCTTTCCTAACACCAATTGATTTCAAGTAGATTGGCAGCTCGCAATCCGACGAAGTTTTTCTAACATGAATAAGTTTTAACATTTTTTGAGTGTTAATACTAGTATGCAAGATAATCACGTTCGCCAAGAGTAAGCGTCATTCATAATATTTAAGAGACTGACGATAAAAATTATTAGAAGAGTCATTCAGGACTAACTGCAACAGGAAGCTTAACTCGAACCTGATTTGCCCCAACTTTATTGATGAAAAAGAGAAATCTAACAACTCTACATTGTCAAACAAATCGGGGTCCAACCTTTCAGGCGAAACATTGTGCTTTTCGGAATCCCCAACTTCATCAACAAGAGGTCCAATCCATATGAACAATAAATTCTTGTTTACTGATAAAAAAAAAAAAAAAAAAAAAAAAAAAAAATTGTTAAAGGAGTTGGGTTGTTGAGATCAAATGGATGTAGCCAAAGGTAGAGGGTAACCTGTTACCCATGGATGAAGCATTGTTTTTGCATGTGTTTTTGGTGCCTTTTCTGATTACGGTCAGATATTGTTGGATATGCCATAGTTATTTTCCCCAAAACTAGCATGCTTAGGCATTGCTCTTATATGTGTGCCGTATAATTGGGCTCTTGTCTACTCTATTGATCAATAAAAATTTGTTTACCAATCAAAAAAGTTGTTTTCCCATATGGTACAGGTTCTACAAAGCACCATATATGATGTGGATCTTGATCGCGTTCTTCAGAGCATCCATTTATACCTGCAGGACTTGGGGATGGAAGAAATCAGGAGGAGGTAATCTGCTTCATCGGTTATCCTTTATATTGAAGAAGGCTTCGGTTAACTTTTATGTTGTTTGCTGTGTATCTGTGTTTGTGTTTGCATGCTTCTTGCAATATATTTTTTTGCCTGCAGTTAAACTTTCGTTCTCTTCTCCTTACTCTATATGAACTACTTTTGTCTCCATTTCCCTCCATCTAAAATATAAATTTATGATAGAGCTGGTGCTGATGACAAACCATTACGTATGGTCAAAACTGTCCTGCATGAACTTGTGAAGCTTCGTGGAGCTGCAATAAAGGGCCACCTATCTATGGTTCCTATAGATATGAAACCTCAGCCAATTATTCTTGCCTACATTGATCTTAATCTTGAGGTATTTATCCAGTTAGAGGATGTGCTTTCTTGATCGATTCATTTTGGATGGAGAAGACCTGTTTTTCTACTCTTTTGCAGACTTTAGCTGCAGCAAGAATGTTGACCTCGTCAGGGCCTGGGGGTCAAACTCATTGGGGTGATTCAACAGCCAACAATCCATCATCTGGCACACATTCTGCTGATTCCCAGTTGAAGGTAGTAATTTGCTTATTTTCAGTTCTTACCATTCAGTTATTCATTTGTCATTATCATCAACTTTTTTAATATTTTACCTATAAAAAAAAAAACAACTGTTTTAATATTTTATTCTCTCTCTTGCAGCAAGAACTTGCTGCCATATTCAAGAAAATTGGCGATAAGCAAACATGCACCATTGGTCTATATGAGCTATACCGCATTACTCAATTATACCCAAAGGTAAGTAATTGATTTTGTTGTTTCCGTTTGGAACATGTATGCTTGATTATCCATTTATTCGTGGAATGGAATCAAAAGTCAGTTACAGTGCCTGAGAGCATTGGCAATGGACTAGTTAAATACCAATGCAAGTCCAAACTTTAGCTAGATGTGAGAAAAAGTCTCCACATTGGACTAGCCAATGGTCCAAAGCTTAAGACTTGAGCTACAGTAAATCTTAAGTCCTCTCCAAACATGGCTAGCTACTATTTACAATAAAAAGCAATATTTTATTATTTCATCACTTCCCTCTCTCTTTGAATGGTAAAACATGCATGGCATGCACTAGTAAAATTTTTTATTTATTCTACTGATTGCGAATATTGATAGAGTAGACACATTATTTCTACAAAGCATGAAGATCTAGGAAATATATGAATTGTATTTACAAAAAATATATATATATATAATATTATTATTTTAACTTTAAGATAGCTAGTCCAATGTAGACTTATTTAGTCAAAAATTGATACTATAGCCAAAAATTAAGATTCTAGCTAAATTTTGAACTTGGCAATGGTTAGCCATTGCCAATGCTAGCTTAGCTTAGCTCCATTTGTTTGATTACCTTGTTAAAGTATTTGTAATTCTTATTTCAGGTTGACATATTTTCTCAGCTCCAAAATGCAAGTGAGGCATTTCGCACTTACATTAGAGATGGTTTATCTCAGGTTTTGTAGCATTGTCCTTACTGGTGAATTTTATAATTACAGCCAAAGGAAAATTATCAAATAACATATGTAGGTGCACCAACATGTGTTTGCTTACACGTGCACCTGTTCACAGACAGAAACAATTGAAAGTGAATGAGAATCTATAATCTTGGTTTTGCCTTTTTGCAGATGGAGAAGAATGCAGCTGCTGGAAGGACTCCCTCGAGTTTACCGATGTCAACCCCTCCTCCAGCATCCTTAACTATTTCTTCCCCTGAATTTGCGCCTCTTTCTCCTTTGCATGCAAATGCTTTAAATGATGGAAAAACATTGAATGTCAAATCTGATCCAACAAACTTTAGTCTACCACCATCATATAATGAAGACAACAGGGCTATAGATCCCCTTTCTTGTAGGGGATTTACATCTGAGAACTCATTGAGCGACCGAAGAAATGAAAGATATGTAACTGGAGGTAATATATTGTTAGTGATTATGCCTTTTGTTTTATTCTTGAAGTTCTTGTAATCAGAAAGAGCTGAGAGTGAAAATCCTGATGGAAATTGCAGTAACGAGTGGGACATTGGATGCAATTCGAGAAAGGATGAGGAGCATGCAATTAGCAGCAGCTGCTGGGAATCCAGACACCGGAAGCAAGCCACTGATGTCCATGAATGACAACTTAAACCATGGACTCTCTAGCCAGATTCCCCATGCATCAGACCGCACTGGTTCCGATAATGCAGTGCAGAGTGGTGTGCTTCCGATGGACGAGAAAGCGTTGTCTGGACTTCAAGCCCGAATGGAGAGACTCAAAAGCGGCACAATTGAACATCTGTAGGCCATGAGGAGAAAAAGAGAAGGAAAAAAAAAGGGGGCTTAGAGGAGTATCTTGGCATCAATCACCACCTTTCTTTGTAAATGAAAAGAAGAGAGCCAGAGTGCATTCAAGTAAAAATATAGCTCTGGGATCTGCATGGAGTTGCTGCCTAGAAGAAGCCTCCCCATGTTATGGTTTAAGTGGCAGGAGCTATGAAGAAGCAGCACTTTTTCTCCATGTGCCATTTGTTTGTTTTAATTGTATATTTGTAGTTGAATCATGTTTGTTTCGGCAGATATGCCTGATCTTCTGTAATTTAATACTCCGGTGTACTACTACTATACGCATTTCGTAGTGCAATTTGAGCTTTTCTTTTATTATTAAATATGCTTTTGTATTTGAGGAGTTTCATCTGACAGAAATTTTGATTGAATTTAGAATCGATGTATGCAAAGGATTGTCTAGAATGGGAAGATGCTGTGTTTCTCGTGGACAGATCTGGCATTCCCCAACCACAAACTTAAATGGAATGGCAGGCCTAATTATCGAAACGAAAAACTTTTATATATTTGCGAAATACTCTAGTCATAAAAAGATTATACAAAAGTGATCTCACAAATTAACTTGACTTGACGTGGTTTATCAGATTATAAAATTATTTTTAGTATAAAATAGATCTAATAGATCAGATAAAATTGCGTCAATTTATAAGATTATTTTTGTATAATTATTTATGTAGCATTAGTCTTTGCAATAATTCTAAGAACAGAAATGTTTTGGGATCTGAATTTGGGTCTCGAATTTGTGTCCCAAATGTTTTTTTTTTTTTTTTTAATGATGTTATGAATTTTTTTATTATTTTAAAAAATGTTTATGATGTGTAAAAAAAAAACATAAAATAAAAGAAATAAAAAATAAAAAAACACTTTTTACCTTTTCGGTGGGATCTCGGACTACATCTCTCGGGAGATGTAGCACTGCTCTTCTGAGAAATATCAGACAAGTGCAAATGTTTACAGTATTTTTTTTTTTTTAAATTATCTTTAGTACAATAGTGGCATATGGTTATTATAATAATAACAATAATAATAATAATAATAATAAATGAAGTGGCCCCGGTCCCGGTGTTTACATAGGCGACGTTGTCTCTTGATTTTCTTCCGGTTTTCCCAACCGGCTCGCTTTTTCCTCTAATTTCCATCACGCGCTTCGTTATAAGTTCTAAGTTATAACTGGCAACGCCTTCTCGATTTCGCAAATCTTCGTTTTTTCGTCTCTGATCTGACATCGTATCAGACTTCAATACCATTCGCAATCTTTCCGGGGACGGAATTTATTTCATCCAGATCTAGGGACTCGCTCTGTTCTTGAAATTGGACGTTATTTATGAGAGTAATATTGATTCCAGGTTTCAGATCTCGCATTTTGGAGGTGATTTTCCTTGCGCTTAGCCTGATTTCCTGTTCCTGACAGTTTGATGAGAAAATGTGTAGGGAAAAGATTTTGAAGATTTAGGCGGATGGTATTACCTAGAAAATTTATCCATTTTTTTAGAGTTCAAATGTATTTTATGATTTATCTGTATCTGAAGGTCACTGAGGTTCCAATCCAAAGATCTGAGTGGATCTCTGTGATTTCAGGTAGTTATGTTATTGTGCGAATTGCATTTAAGGTGACTTAGGAAAATGCATGTTAAATCTGCACAATCGTTCCGGGATCGGACACAGGAGTTCCAGAGTATAGCTGAGCAGCTTAAGAAGTCTTTTTCATCAGGGTCAGTGCCAGATGGGCCGAGTAGTAGCTCAAAGTCAGAGGAACAACGTTCTGCGGTTGCGATTCAGTCTGAGTTTAACAGGAGGGCTTCCAAGATCGGGTATGGGATACACCAGACATCGCAGAAGCTGGCAAAGCTGGCTAAGTGTAAGTAATGAATTGAAAGTCCTAATTAAACTGTTAAATTACCAGACATGAACTGTACTGTAGAATCTGACATCAGAAAGGAAGAGGCGCGGGGGCATTCTTCTAATCAGATAGTTGGATAGTGTTGATATTAATAATGTTTGTTGTTGTACTATTTCCTTTATATTCTAACAAAAAAATTATTCTCTTTTATACGTAAAATTCCTTTAAAAACAGCACAAATAAGTTACAGGAGGATCTGCCTAAAAATCCTTCAATCATACAAAGATCCTAAGAACACGGGCTAATGGGAATTTAAAGGGAGGTCAACACCATAATATCGTCTCTTTCTTTCCACATCCCAGACATTGTCTCTTACACTCATACAACTCTACTGTAAACTAATAAATGGTCACTGATTCTCCACACATACAACACCAATCAGGATTGATCTTCCCCACTTTCTCAGGTTTTCTTTTGTCAAAATCTTCTCTAAAGCTGTTGTACGTACAAAGCAACTTTCCGGGGAGCTTTGATACAACCAAAAATGACACTTTTGAACACCCCCCCCAACAAAAAAAAAAAAGCACGATAATGATACAGAATGAATATGCCATTGCCAGTCAATGTTCAACGCAGTCTATCCTGCCTTTTCCTGAGGGAAAATAGAATAAAAAAGCTCGAGAAGATAATTCACTGAAAAAATATGTAATCCATCTCACTAATATCATGTACATCCTTTCTTCTATACTAGGCAAGCTTTGTTAGAATATCTGAATGGTAATTCTCTTACTTTACAACCCAATACTTTGCCAAATGATCATTCCTTACCACATCCCCCCTACTGGTACTGGCTCACTTTTGCCCAATTTTTGCATTATAATTATTGTAAATGTATTGTGTGAAGGATGATGCTCACCTTTGTTTCTATTCCTTTGTAGTGGCAAAGAGGACTTCAGTTTTTGATGACCCCACCAAGGAAATCCAGGAACTGACGGTGCTTATCAAACAAGATATTACTGCACTAAACTCTGCAGTGGTAGACCTTCAGCTTCACTGCAACTCTAGAAACGGGAGTGGGAATATCTCTAGTGATACCAATAGTCACTCAGCCACAGTTGTAGATGACCTGAAAAATCAGTTGATGAGCACCACGAAAGAGTTCAAAGATGTTCTCACCTTGAGAACAGAGGTAAGACCAATGTGCTCAGTATCCTTGCTTGTTCAGTTAGTGCCATTTACTCGTTGGGAATCTGTTCCACCACTGTTCCATAGCTCTTTTAAAATTATTACATTCAAGACTAAAGGTATTTCCTTGGCTTCCTGAAGAACTTGAAGGTTCACGAGAACAGAAGACAGTTGTTTTCTTCTACGGCTTCTAAGGACTCTACAAATCCTTTTGTGCGTCAGCGTCCACTGGCTGCCAGGTCAGCTGCTAGTACCTCAAATGCCCCTCCTCTGCCTTGGGCCAATGGGACACCATCCTCATCTCAATCGCTTCCTAGGTAAGATTTTGTTTGTTAGGCAACATGTGAACTAGGTTATTATTATTTAACCTATATATCAAGTACACCTTTCTGAAGACCTGAAACACTGCTTTTATCACTATGAGTTTATATGCATGATCTAATACATCAAGAGTATTTGTGTTTTGAGTGTAAAGTTTGTTTTGTTGTTATCATTATTATATTATTTTTGTGCAAGATTTAAAGCTAAGGCCTACCCAACAGCAGCCCTTTATCACCTGAACCAAGATTCAGGTGCAATAAAGTATTGAATTTGTATTTATGTCCAAGTAAACCTTATCCCAGTTTCTAAATATACAGGAAGCAGATGGATGGAGAGAGTCAGCCATTGCTACAGCATCAACAGCAACAACAGCAGCTTGTTCCATTGCAAGACACTTACATGCAGAGCAGAGCTGAAGCTCTTCAAAATGTAGAGTCCACTATTCATGAGCTCAGCAGCATCTTCAACCAGCTGGCAACCCTGGTTTCTCAGCAAGGAGAGATTGCCATCAGGTTTTACTTCATATATAATGAATCACTCTGTACACCACATTTTTTTTTTTTTTTTTTATCAATAAACAAAATTTTATTGAGCATAAAGTAGACAAAGTACCAGGTATACGGGACATATAAATTGGGTTAACACTATAGATATTTATATGTACACTACAGATAAATTGGGGTTAACACTAGTAGCTTAATATTCCAGTCACTAAGTATTAAGACTAGCTGCTACTCTTGTGAGTCGTGTTGAGAATATTATTGTAATTCATTCACCATATTTTGGCTGGAACTGCTTGTATATCGATTACATACAATTAACTGGCCTGTGTCAGTTTTCTGCCAGTATAAACTTTAATGTGAGCTAGTTGGAAGCATTGAGTTTTTAGCAACCCTAGGGAAGATGTTGAAATGAAGTGACTCTATATTCTTGGACCATGTCCTTTGGATTGTTAGGTGTGCGGGATCACACCCACACGGAAATTTAGGTACACATTTTTTCATTGAAGAATAATCTAAAAAAATATGTGAATAGTCGACAATTATTTTAAACTGTTCCAGTTCAGCATGCAGCAATTTCGTACATATGCTCAACAGTTAAGAATGTGTAAAGGCTTTTATGAGCAATGTTCATAATATAAGTGATTAAATCACTTTCCGACCCGAGTTTTTTTTTTTTTTGACAATTGATGCTGATATTTTTGTTTCAGGATTGATGAGAACATGGATGACACGTTGGCAAATGTGGAGGGGGCACAAGGGGCCCTGCTCAAGTATTTGAACAGCATATCATCTAATAGGTGGCTGATGATCAAGATATTCTTTGTACTGATCTTTTTCCTCATGGTTTTTCTATTTTTTGTGGCATAGTCACTGCAGAGACGGACAAAATTGAAAAGAATGGAGGAAATGTTGTGTGTTTTCACTGTGATTAGCCATCTAATATTCTTTTTCATATCCCATTTTGCTTGAACTAAATATTAATGACAGGCAGACTCGCCGATAGAACTTAAGGTTTCACTTCGCTAATGTGATACATACATACATATATATATATATATATATATATATATGGGGATAGATGCAAGTATAAAAGGTGTTGAAAACAAATGAGAACTGCAAAAACTTATGCCTTCATTTCTTCCTAGATTTGTTGTAATGTAATATTATAATTGCTGTCTTCATATTCGAATTTATTGTTTAGCCTTTCGTGTCATGCTTTGCTTTTCTATATCATGATGAGAGATTGATGAAAGCAGGTAGATTCTGCTTGTTTGAATGGGATTCTGAAACTTCCTTTCACTTCTTCTGGCAATGTTATCAATGCCTTTTTTTTACACGCATTATCGCTCTATCCGTGAAGAAGTTCATAGGCATGTAATTTCGCTTATACTCAGGGAAATATATATCGACTCTATTATAATAAGTGGCTATCTAACTGTAAATAGTAATTTTTGTTATTTTTCTATTAAGTCTTGTTTTACTAAAAGGTCCTTAAAATTCTTAACCATTTGACGTGTAGCTCCCTTGTAGAATTTAATGATGGATCTTGTTTTACCAAAAGATTCTTAAGACTTTTGACCATTTGATCATGTAGCTCTCTTGTAGAATTTAATAAATGATCATATTTTACTAAAAGGTCCTTAATAGCCCGCGGCGCATATGAATTGACATCTCTTTTTCATGTCTTTGTTTTGATAGTGTACTTATTTTCCTTTCTTTTTGTTTCAATTTTTTTTAAATAAAAAATTAATAATATTTTATTATTATAGAGAGTAAATAGATAAATCTAATATGGATGCAAGCCAATGTTCATACATTGTTGAAGTTTAGATTTTTTTTTTTTAATCTTTCGTTAACCTTGTATTTTCTTTTTTCAGATAAATAAGTTATGAACTTTTTTATTTTTTTTTTATTTAAATCATTACATCAGGTGAACTCTGAGACTAACGCATCAGGGTGCGTTCCCTATATATATATATATAAAAGGTGTGTTCTATTAAGCAAATATACAGACTAGGTTGATTGTAATGAATATAATAAATTGGTATCATTCGTTCGCTTTTTAGTAAGACATATTTAATGATTTATTTATTTTTATTAGATTTAAGCCCAACTCGTGATCATATATATACACAATAAAACGCCGATGGACTGTTTGCATTTTAGGAAGAGTCTACTCGCCCGCCCTTAGGTCCCGCTCGACGTCGAAAGTAATTTATTCATTTTAAATAAATTAATTAACTCCTCCCACTGCCCTGTACTAAAAGAAAAAAGGAAGTGTAAATTATAAAATTAATCAAATTATCACATCATTTGCAACTATCTCCTCAAACTATTGATTTCGGCAATTATTGTGTTAAACTATAAAAAAATTGCAATATACCCCTCCCTCCATAAAATAGTTTTCACAAGTATCCTTCATTAAGATAATAAAAGTTAAAGGGTGAAAATAAAAATTAGTGGCCGTCGTGGATCTTGCCATGCACCGACCACCTGTTCACTCTTTTTCCTTTTTCTCATTTTTTGATTAATCGAGTTATATTATTGTGTTATTTTAGACCTTTTATAACTATTATCATTTCATCTTATATTTATCATTATAACTTTATCAAATTATCATAAAAAATAAATAAATAATTTAATTTTTTAAAATCTTAAAATAAAAATAATATTAAAAAAATATATTTTAATAATATTTTATTTAATTTTATAACTTTTATTTCAATTTATTTCATCTTATTTACAAAAATAAATGACAACTTAAAAGATTTTAGGAATACTCATGGAAGACAGATTTTAAAGATCCATTTGCCTGAAGTTGAATACTCAAACCGAAGACAAAGAATGGCGTTATTTTTAATTTTTTATTAATTTTATTGCTAGCAATCATACGTTACATTATTAAAAAAGTCACCTTTCGCAATTATGATAAAATATAAAAATATTATTAAACAAATTTGAGAATGTAAATGACTTGTTAGTGTTAACTTATCACTTAATATTATGTCATTAAACTTTTCCTTTTTAAGAAATGAGAATATAGAGCGTAGGTGTGTGTGCGCGCGCGGTAATTAAATAATTACACGAAAATAAAATACCAAAATCGAAATTCCAGAGAATTTTAAGCACCATTAGGTAAAGAACCGAACGGCCGCTATAAAATCTTCCCTTTCTTGCTTCCCTCCTGACGTTATCTTCTGTCTCAAATTTAGCCCTACTCATCTGCAACCACAACAATCTCTTTCTCATTTGTCATTTCTCTCTCTCTCTCTCTCTCCCAAGCTCTCTTATTGCAAGTTTCTCCTTTTTATAACTTCTCTCTTTGAAAACCTGATCTTAGGGGAATCTCTTTCTGATCTCCCGAAGGGCCTTTGATTATTCGCGACTGTCTCATCTCAATTTGTGCGCCAAAGGAAGTTTGATACGTGATCGCAAACTTGTCTGTTTCTTCTGTTTTTCCCCTCACAATATTTGTAAAATAGTGTATTTTGGATAGTATTTTGTCTGATCTCGAGTTCTTCGAACCCTAAACGATATAGAAATCCTCTAATTTGATTTGATTTCCTGCGAATTTTCGCCTCAACCCAACAGGTGTACTGAAATTATACATTTCGGACCCATTTTTCCCATAATTTATCTTCATTTGCATCCCTTGTGGCCGATCTGGGAGCTGAGAGAAAATGGTGGGCGGTGGAAGCAGGAGAGACGAGGGTTCAATGGTGATCAACAATACCAACGTGTTTGCTGCGCTCGAGACGCTGCGAAAGAAGAAGAAATCCGATAAGGACCGCAAGAGCAGCAAAGGCTCTTCCAAAGCCCAATCCGCCTCGGCGGCAGCCCAGACCGAGGAGCCCGAGCCCCAGGTATTCTGGGCCCCGGCCCCTTTGAATGCTAAATCGTGGGCCGATGTTGACGATGAAGACGACGACGACTACTATGCTACTGCCGCCCCACCCCAGGCGGTCTGGGGTGCGCCGGATCAGCATGAGCAGCAGGATAAGGAGCAGGCGAGTCATTTAGAGGTGGGGTATTTCATTCGCTTTTATCGTTCTATTTGTATGAGCTGGTGATTGTATCTCTCTCCTTTTTTTTTTATTCCTTGTATGTTTTATGTTTTTGCCTGATGATGACGATATGGATCACCGGGCTCAATAATTTGACATTTCCTTTTTTATGTGGATTTTTTCAATTAAAACTATTTTGAGATATTCTCGTCGATTGCTCTTAGTTCTAAGCATATCAAGAACTCCATGGCTGAAAGTTGAAACGAAGGGCTGCCTTTCCTAGAAAGGGGGCGATGGGATTATGCTTGGAACCTATCTAAAGGATCGGAAAATCTAAAATCCATATGCTGTATTGTCAGATATACAGACATGGAAGAAAAGTTTATGAAAAGCAATCCCTTCGTGCATAAGAAAGTATGTATTTCAAGATGATGGGAATAACAGCTGCGTGTGCTGGGTAAGAGGCCTATGCGTACGGTACATTTAAATATGTTTTGGCAGTGTTTAAGAAAGAATTATCGTATTTATTTATTTTATCATTATAGGCAATTTATTTAATGGGATTATAACTATAATATTCTTTGTTTCGCTTGAATGCGTAGGTATGAAGGCCCTGAGAAAATTAGTGTCTTTTCTGAAACCTTTGAGTGCTGATAGGTAGATCATAGTTGATGGATAGGTATGAAGGCCCTGAGAAAAATAGTGTCTTTTCTGAACTCTGAGTGCCGATAGGTAGATCATGGTTGATGAATAGATGCAAAACTATGTTAACAAGATATGGCAGCATTAGGTGGGAAGAGAATGTCATGTGTTGCTGTTGTTTTGAAGCAATTGCGTAGTCAGTCTCGGTGACTTTTAGATTGAAGGTTTTTTGGTGACTTGTGGTGGTAGTTGAATATATCCACATGAACTTAGTAGATGGCTGATTTATTTTTTCTTTTTCTTTTTTTCCATTTTTCTGTTTAGGGTCTGTAGCAGGTTCTAAGTTTTAGATTTTTTTAATATAGCTTAATTACTTTGAACTGGCCTTGCTTAGGTGACTGTAAGTTAAATTTTTGGTTGCATTGCTATGATAATGTGAATCGTGGAGAATCAGTTTGATGCTCTGTATTAGAAGTGTAAATTGCTTATATATTTGCTGTTACAGGATAGTGAGAGTGAAGAAGATATTCTCGATGAAGGCGATGATGATGATGTAGAGGACGAGCATGAACGTGAACAAGAGCTTCCTGTGCACCCCGAACAAGTGGTGAAGAAACCCCTCGAAGTTTCTGAGCGACCCAAAGAAGCAGAGAGGCAGCTTTCGAAAAAAGAAAGAAAGAAAAAGGAGCTTGCAGAACTTGAGGCCCTTTTGGCTGATTTTGGAGTTAGCCAGAAAGAGAGTAATGGTCAAGATGAGTCAAGTGGTAAATTTGACCTATGATCTGTAAATGAAAATAGTCATTTTTATGCGCGCCTATTTCAGTTTTGTTACTTAAAATATCAAGGTCATGTCCCCCTTTTTGATTTTTTTTTTTTTTGGTCTTTTGAACTCTTTTAAGAAATAAAAATCTTGAATCACAAACGATCTTGTTCCAATAATCTAAGTAATGTCTTTTTTAGGGTCATGCAATAGAACTTTTCATATTCAATAGAAATACTCTTTAACACTCCACCTTTGTCATACACAAACACAGGTAGACAGACATGCATGCATTGTGAATCATACCCTCTGAAGCTTAGGGTTGGCTGCGATTTGTTGTCCTTGAATTGCCACATTTATCTGTAATTTCAGGGGCCTATTTCTGATCTATCAATTTGAGATATTAATCCTTAAGTTTTTTAGCATCTTGCATAATGGTAGGAGTTAGTCCTTTTGATGTTTTGGCTTCGGATTATTCTGCTTATCTTTTGATGCAATTATGAATCCTAAGATGTAGATCCGCCATACGCATTTAGCAACCTTTGTCATGATCTTAATAATGCCAAATATTGTCTTGAAAATGAATTCCTTACTTGCATCTTCAGGTGTTGCACAAGATAAGAAAGATGGGGAGCCTAATGCAGATGGGGAGAAGAAGGAAAATGTCTCCGCTGAGTCCAAAAGTGCCAAGAAGAAGAAAAAGAAGGATAAAACTTCCAAGGAGGGGAAAGAAGCCCATGATCAGCCAAACAACTCAGATGCAACCAATGGACAAGATGAAGCTGCTGGTGCTGAACAGACAGAGGAGGATGCATCTGCTGTTGATGTGAAGGAGCGACTAAAGAAGATGGCATCTCTGAAGAAGAAGAAATCTAGTAAAGAGATGGATGCTGCTGCCAAAGCTGCTGCTCAAGAGGCTGCTGCAAGGAGTGCAAGACTTGCTGCAGCAAAAAAGAAAGAGAAGAACCATTACAACCAGCAGCCAGTGCGGTGAAAATGATTTTGACAGACTGAGCTTCAACATCTATATAGATACATTTATCTCTCAATGTTCAGATGACAATCCGAAATAAACTCGGCTCTGGTTTTGCGAAAGATAACTTGTAGTTATATTGCCATGGACCTAAGGAGATTTCTCTTTTGGCTTTTTTGATCTTACTGTTGGTCAATTGTCATGGGACATTTCATTGTGGCAGTTTTGGTCCTTGGAATATTCTTCTTGATGGCTGTGTATTTTTGTAGTGTTTCCACGTTTTTTTTTTTTTTTTTTTGTCTTTGGTTGCTGCTCAGATCTTCTGGAATCTTTGACACTACGAAAAATTAATGCAGTTGCTTAGGAATCTTGTTCTGGTTATTGCTGAAATAAGAGTGATCCAAGCCTTTGTAAATCACTGCAAATTAGTGAAGTTCAGATAAAAAAATGTGGGGCTACTTGGCATGTGCACTACTTGTAACAGTATCTATCTAATTTATAGATTCACGAGAGATCATTAGCAACTTAGGAATGATATCTTAGACTTTATCAACTGCAGTCAGACTGGCTCGATATATTTTAAGTAGTTCAGTAGTCAACCATTTAAACAAAAAGTCAAACCACAAATCATCAATTGATGTAATGTGATCAAAGATAACAAATTTTTGCATGGGTACTCTTTTCTGGGCTTTTGCTTTTGCGATAGGAATATTCCACTCGCATTTTCGTCAATGAGTAATGCTACATACAGTTGTGGAGTGTACAAACACCATGCAAACACTTTGAAAAAGAGTGAGATCCACTATTAAAAAATTAATTTTGTTTTCATTTGGATCTCGTATTTATTCAATTTTTTTAAAGTGATTACGCAGCGCTTGCAGACAACTATCATTTCTCTACACAAAAAGCTCCGAGCAATTCGTGAAAGACTGTTCACACCAGCCAGCATCTCTCTCTCTCTCTATTAAAACTCAATTGCCTCGATACAGTCTCTTGAAGTTGAAGGCGAGTAATGCTATACACCATACTCTCATCCTATTTTGATCATACTAAGTAGTATGTAGCACATTCATCACCATTAGATGATAAAGAATCATGCAATAAATGATCATTTAATGGTGATAAATTTGTCACATCATACTTAGTGGGATGAAAATGGGATGATAGTATTGTGAATAGAATTTTCTTTTGGGTTATTATCATATTCCTTGTGTTTGATCCATTTTGAGCTGTCGAGACTTTAACAGTACACGTAACTAGCAAAACGCTGATGTGGAATGATTGCAATCTGATATGGCATACCAAATAAGACAACATTGTTTAGAAACGAAATTATAAAGTTCCTTCAATTTCAGGAACAAAAATTGAACCTGACCTAAATTTCAATGATCAAAAGTCTGTTTCAAACAAGATTAGAATTGTTCACCAAAATCTCCATGGGTCCTTATATGCAGGTACATAATTTTCTGTGGGAAGATTAAGGCGAAAAGATGCCACAGTTTTCTCCAAGAAAGGCCCCATCTGCATCAGATCAAATCATTTTCCTGTTAATTATTAAAGATTCAATACAAGACACTGATGGTATTTGTATATTGTACATCATGCCCTTAAAAGCATGCAAAACAACAGATTCGTTTCAATTGCAATGAAAATCCAAAATCCTGTAATATCAAACCCTATAATATCTGAGGTAATGCCCCTAAAATTGAGAATACCCAGTACATAAGACCATATCTGTTCTCTATGAACATCACATGAGTATATACATGTAACTATAAAAAGGTTAAATTGCACATTGAAAAGACGACACTAGTTTTAAGCAGTTAATATAGCAGAGCATAATTGGGCCTAAACCCATAAGTTTAAGCTATTATATTCAGTGTGTGGCTTACACGCATGGTTATGATGCATGATGCACGCGAAGCCAGGATTTATGTAAGGGGGGGTGGGGGGTTGCCCATAGGATATATATAAGTTTGCACATAACAAAAATTAAAAGACTACTTAAAAGCGTGCATAAATATATAAGAAGTTTCAAGTTTGAATGTAAAATAAAAACATTTAACATGCTAATTGATCTCAATGTTCTTTCAACAAATAAAGATATTAATTATCACATTCCTTCTCAATATAGACTAGCAAATAATTTATAAGAAAGTTGCTATGTAATCATTTGTTTCAAAACCTTATCTCAAGTACAATATTAAAAACTGAAAAAGCCCGTTCAATTTATTTTTATTTGAAACCTAGTCTTAACAATGTTTATGATTTAAAGTTTTTAGCTTGTCTATATTGTTCAACTTAAGTTTTCAAAATAAAAGGCAAAGAAAATGACCCATGAAAATTCATATTATGATATTCAAAACTAATTTAAACGTACATACAACATAATAAATCAAATTAAAAAACTTAGGTATACATGATAAATCAATGAGCATATATTTGATTTATGGAGAATAAATCATATTTGGAATTAAAAAAATTCACATCTAATGCCCTTTTGTTTTTATTTTTACATAATTTTAGATTAAATTAATGAAAAATATCAAAAATTTTGCCCCCCACCCCCCCATAATTCGTCCCTGCACGTAAGCGTAAAGGGTTAAGAGAGATCTTAGAAAGAAATCACAAGTGAGTGATTAATACCCCGCAATTTGGCCTAAACCTATATGCTATACTACTGGGTCGAGTGGGATCTCAACATGTTATAATAGTCTCAATGAAAGACTTCCCCTAGTTTTTTCCCATCATCATAATGTGTGTGCAACTTGTATACATACATGCCCACAAGTGAGTGTGAGAAGAGAGAGAGAGAGAGGGAGAGAGACCTTGTTCCACTGCTTGCCAAGGGTTGAAGCATTTAGAGTGTACAAGTAACCTGTAATTCAGTGTCAAGTCAAATGCAAAATCTTTCTAGTGCAAGAATTAAAATCACAAGCATAAGCCCAAGGTCCTGGAGTAGAGCGAAAATATCAGCCACGCTAAATAAATTCACTTAGTCATTGAATCTGACAAAAAATCACAGTAAAGAAGACATCTAAAAACTAGTTCTCCTACTTTTGCTTCCACCAATTTCAAATTGGATATGAGCATATGTATTTCAAGAAAGTTCAAGAACAGGATCAACAAAAACCGTTCTTAATAGGCGTGACTAAGTTTTGTACATTTTGACACTTGCATAACAAAGAATGGCGGAACTGGGAAATAGTAGGTTCATACCATCTCGTTCAGCTGTTGAAGCAACATAATGTCGATACAGGTTTGGTTCTTGAGCCTGCATATTTTGATGGAAGCATTGAAAAACCATAACACCATGTTCATACATTTGTTCTACGAATCTATATACACTTACAGTTTTTGTAGGTGATTTGCGAACAAGGTACTCATAGTACCAGTATGGCTCCCCATCAATCTGGAAAAAGTGACTCTGATCAAGTTCTACATACACATTAAGACACAAAAACACACTCACAGATACACATGCATGTATGTTTGTGTGCATGGATGTATTGCACATTTATATGCATACAAGCACTAAGAAAAACAAGAATTTGCACTGATGCTTTTCGAAGTGTAAGTTCTGGCACTTTTTCTGGCATCCTTTTATATTATGGTCAATATTGGAAGACTAAAAATCATAGCAAAGTTTGAGAGGGTACTTCACTAGAATGTGCATCCAGAACTGAACTCTCAGCCATGCGCTGACTTGAGGTGACTCGCTGAAAAATATAGTAGTAAGTTAGTTCAAAGTAGAATCGACTTCAAAGGTGCCAAGCTTTTGGAAGGGAATCCAACAGGCCACGAGATTGATCACAGCAGAAGCACCACAATGATGAACAATCTTCAGTGTTGTTCCTTCCATCCAAACAATGAAACTTATAAATATGTTGTCCTCATGATTTTTACTTCATAACAATGAAAATTCAATTTTGGAAGGTTTTCCTTTGCTGTCTTGGAACACATTATTATGCATGCACATACTGACAGACCATTGTCAATTAGCATACAAGGCATTAACGTTGGCAGGTAGGTAATCTCTCCTCTCAAAGGTTTTAATCCTATTTAATAATTGGGCCAAAATCTAAGTGAATGGTTTAAGAAAACTGAAGTTTCCCGTAAAACTTCAAGGCTTTCTAATGGTTCTCAATAAAGTCTAGACCCACCAAATACATTTCCTAAAACTGAAGAGCTAGAACATGTGAAAAAGGTGGAATCAATTACCAAGGCAGACTTGTCAGACAAAACCGAGTCAGCAACATCTTTTGCAGTCCATGTCCTCTTGTCCTTTGCTTTTAGAAACTGAGAATTTGGGGGACCTATCTGAACCAAAGAAATAAAGATCATAAACCTTGAGAAATAACCAAAAGGAATTTAACTTAGCAAGTAAATGCTTATATCAAAAGTTACCGAGACAGATATGATGAGGTTATCAATTATGTCAACACGTTCTGAGACAATGCGCAGGCGTGCATCAGCTGTGTCACAACCAAACAATATCCCATAAGTACTACATAGGTGATCTCTGCTGCTTGATGTTATTCTATTCAATAGAGTGATTGTAAAATGGTTCCTATGTGATCCAAAACCCAAATACACCAAGTGAAACTTGGAAATTGGGACTGCTGCAAAAAAAGTTTTATCAATCCTACTGCAGAGGAAGGCAAGTTAGTTGGACTTACGAGACAGCGGTGCAGCCGAGGAATAGCGTTCTGGCTTCCTAGATTCCACCCTTGACATATATGAAAAGAGTCAGGTTCCTACAATTTAAGGATGTACGATATAAATAAAGAGAAACTGACTTGTTTTTGCATAAAATAGCCAAATGCATTTTGATTTTGGGAAGGGCAATTTTTTATGGTCAATTTAAGGATGTACAATATAAATAAAGAGGAACTGACTTGCTTTTGCATAAAATAGCCAAATGCATTTTGATTTTGGGAAGGGCAATCTCTGTACTTGCATTTGGTGACCCTAGAGCATGTAGTTTTGAAAAGGTTTTAGGGATTTAGCAATCAGATATTTTAAACTAACTAATTTTAGACACCTGTGAAAACTTTTCATATTTATGATCTTATCTGCATGGAATAGAAAATATGAGTTGTAACTCAACCTTAAATGCTTTGGAATCATTAGCTTACTCATGATGAAAATACTTTCCTGTATCAAATAAAAAATGGCATGCATGATTCTCTTTTTCTTTTTTAATGGAATATCGGTAAAATTTCAAGGTTTGATCCAAAAGACCTACCATTTGAAGATGAACTTCTTAGATGGCAACTCCACTGGGTACATATAAGAATAAGCATTTATATCATCAATCAGTGAAGCCATTTTCAACTCTTCCTCCGCAAGAGAACCTGCAAGAGAGGCTTTGGCAATATGATAATTTTTATAAACTGAAATTAAAGGATTAAGCAATATTTCTCAACGTATACATAAGAGTACAAAAATAAACATTGAAGGATCCAAGGAAAGCCCAAAGCACATAAGACTAGTCAAACAAGGTTCTAATTAAGTCCTCTGAAATCATTAACCGCAAAAAATTATTTACAAGGAAATATGGGATCTCGTTCACCATTCTCCTATACTTAATCCGGGGTATTACAATCCACCCTCTTAATCCTTGACATTCTCGCCAAGCCATTCCAGTGTAGATGTCACGGATCACTTCCTACATTACTGGCTGAGATTCGATTTAATACCATTTCTAACGACTGACTAGTCAAGGTTATAATTAGAATCCTTAGAATTATTGTAGACCGGAAGAACTTATCTCTTCCAAGAAATTTAGAATCCGGTTCAGCACTCTCTATATTAAATCCAGAATATTACAAAACAGAACCATGCTTGAATAAAATATTAAATAAAGAGCTGGTCAAGTGGAAACTGAGGGTACCTGAAGATGGGAAAACTACAGATAATGAAGAAGAGAGGCCGAAGAGCACCAAGTCCCGTCTGCAAAATTCATTTTCCAAAGTGGGTTTTGAAGCAGCACATGCACAAATTTGGAATTTCTCATGTTTTCTACATTTCTTGTGGTCTGGCGTAGCTCTGGCCTGGTTTCTGATTGCAAAGAAAGAAATATCTTACAGAGAAAGGCATGCATACATCACTATATACATACAATTCACACTTAAAAAGCAGAGAGAGAAAGTACCTGAAGCAAAGGTGGTGCGTAAGAAAAGGGTGGTTAGCTGTGGAGAGAGAAGGAGAGGGAGAGAAGAGAACCATTGTAGAGCAGGAGGAACACTGCTAGTTTTCGCAGTTGTTCATACCGAGGAGATACGGCAGATAGGTTTGGTTGTCTCTGCAATTTGTTTTTCTACCGAGCAAGAAAAAAGTAAAATTTTTAAAACCATAAAATAGTGATAAATATTATTTTTTTTTATCTTATATTTAAATACTTAAATAATCAATATAGAAAAATTATTTAAAATACACTAATAAAATCAATTATGATCACAAAGAAATTGGTTAATAATGATTAGAAAAAAATTATTATATAATTATATAATTTTGCTATACATCCACTACTATTCACCATACACCCAATATTTTGATTTTTTTTCATAAAATATAGAGTATTTTTTATAAAATGTGAGATATAAAATAATAAATAATAACTGATAAAAAAAATTACTCATAATTATAACAACCACGACATGATATGAGTGTTATTTAAAACAAAAATATATTGAAAACTGATAATACAAAATAGAATAATATTAAAATTAATTTTTTTTATAATTATATTAAGGAATGTTACGGCTGAATCATTAAAATCTGATATAATTTAATAAGACAATTGAAAATATTTTTTATTATGAAATAAATATAAAAAATATCGAATAATTTTATAAGCTTTTTTTGAAAAAAACAAAATAAAATTATATTGTCTAGAAATGGTAAAGAGTTAAAAAGAGGTAGGTAAAGGAAGTGCCTTTAAGGTAAAGGTAAAATCTCAAATAGTTGAACTGATTACGATAACCCTGTTTCCAAACAGACCCCACTACGTTACGAAACTTTTCGATACTGAAATACCCCCACCCACGTATCCCCTTCGATCATTCATTTTCCATTTTCTTGAGCGCTCCGGGCTGACCGGTCTGTAACACTATTCGGGTTTTCATCGCTCTTTCAATTTTGATCGCTCTCATTTTCTCCTTAGAAGATTGATTCTCTTCGGTTTGTTTCCGCTCCATCTCCAATCGTTCACATTCACTTTTGCTTTTTTTTTTCTTTTTCACTAGTTTTTCTATGAAATTCTGGATTATTGATTGAATCATGGATCTTTTTTCATTGAATTAGAATTTTTGTCGTGGGTTTTGTTTTTCGGGTCGGATTAGTTTCATTATAGGATGGAAACTAATATAAAAAAATATTCTGTAGGTCAGTGACCAAAGAAATGCCTGAAAATAATTAAAGAAACTAAAACATTAGTAATCAATCTCGAACATTCTCTTCTCTGATTTGATCAAGTTCTTCACGAGAGGGGATGATGTTTACATTTGTAATCTGGTATGACGTACAAAAAACTTCCCTTTTGTGGATTTAGAATTGATCTATGATCTATGGTAGAAGGTGTTCATCGATAGTCTAAGCCTTAGGATCGCTTTTCCTATTATATTGTCGACCGGAGTCTTGCAATATAAGTGAAAATCTTCTTCTTTATGATTAATTTGGTTTCATGTGTTAATTTTTTAGTTATATTTCTGAAGTTATAATGTGAATTCACCCGTGCACGGTTTGAGTTATCCCTTCATACAAGGAGAGATTGCTAAGTAAGCCTCTGGGGTAGTTAGACGAAAAGATTAGTAATATAATTGATATTTGTTTTAGGGGTTTCTGTGTTTGGTTGGTGTGAAAATTATGCGCATGAATGCAATATCCCTGATTCAGTATGAGAGGGTGGTGAATGGATCCTGCATTTCTTGAGAGGAAGAAGTTCTTGTAATATTTATTATGATTTCATTGGATTCCAATTATAATCTTGACTCTTGTTTCCATATTTTATTCGACCTATTATGGCCTAGAAACTTTGAAGTTTAGTTTCATTGAAATTTAGTTCACCATTTGTCGTATCTGCTAATAGTGTGATTTTTTGTTTCCTTTTTTTTTTTCAAAAGGGAAGTGATCTTTTGCTTTTATGAATTGAAGCCATGAAGCCATCTTCTCTGAATCCATATGCAGAGTCATACATTCCGCTCTCCAAGAGAGATGCAAATGATAGCACTTACGTGACAGCAAGAGTCTCTAAAATTGACAATGAGTGTGTCCAGTTTGGAGGCCCTGTGCAGCTCCATCACAAAGCTTCTATTGACTCTAAGTTCCACGGTACTGAAAAAGTCCCCAGTCCTGAATTTTTCACATTGAAGAGCCAACCTGTCCATGGGTATGGCCCATCGGCACAAAATGTGAATCAAGTGTCAGATAAGCAAATATCTGATGAAGAATATGACATTGATTTGGAATATCTTCAGATGTCATTTCCTGGTATATCTGTTCAGTCCCTTAGTGATGTCTATTTGGCAAATAAGGGTGACTTGGAAGCGACTACCGACATGCTGAACCAACTTGAGGTGAATGAGTAAAGTATTTAATTTGGAGTTTTATAACTTTTGTAATTTTTGTTTTCTATACTTCCTTGTATTCTTCTCCCAACACCCCCCCACCCCCCCCCCCCCCCCCCCCCCCCCCCCAAAAAAAAAAAAATGGGAGTTGGCTTTGTTTGCCTCCTTACCAACACATCACATAATAGAGCTGATCGAGATATGCAGAATATAAAACAAAAAAAAAGCAATGAATCGAATGATTAAATAAATTTGGGGAGTATGTATTCTAAATACCTGTTTGCTGCAATTCCTGCTTATGAATAGAGTTGTTACTAGAACATTATAAACTCAGTACTCTATAGGAGTTACTTATTAGGCATTCTCCTTCATAATAATCAATTAAATTTAATTGATTGAATTATCTTATGCTTTTACTGTTATCATTCTAAATCTAAGGATATGATTGCCTTCATTTGACAGTTCTATTCTCTTGAGACTTCTGAAATTCTACCAGACACTTTGGACATCGGTGATGTTTCAGAATTTGGATCTTCAGCTGATTATGCATCACTGAAACTGAAGAATATAGAGGGTGAAGCCAATGCTATTGCTGCTGCTTCATCTAGTTCCAAGGGCTCCGTAACTATCTCCTGATTGACTTTGTGAACAACAATCACAATTGTTTTTGTTGGCATATTTGGTCTTGTAGATAAGCCGTATACAAATATGGGATCTTCCTTGGAGACAGTAGAACACCAGTCGAGATGTTTGTAAAGTTCTCAGCAGCTTGTTATTCACTTCTCTCTTTTCTTTCTAAGGTTCTTTTTCTCCTCTCTTTTTTTTTTTTTTCTGTTTGAAGGGCCAGATACCCCTGTGCAGAGTTAGTGTGCTGGTGTCAGTTCTTTTGAAATGAAAGTGATCTTTGTTGTTTTGTTTCTGTTAATTTCCTCTGACATGCTTGGGGTATATGCTGTGTAATGGTTTCATGGGGTATATGCTGTGTAATGGTTTCATTCTAATGTCACCTGAAGCTTTGGATCGATGGTTCAGCTTCTGTACTTTTTTCCCAAGGCAATGTGTTTAGGTACATATAGCCCCAGCTATGGGAGATTGAACCCCATCTCAAGTTCAACCGTTGGATTTGTTATGCCTATCGTACCCATCAAATCACCTATTACTATTAGGCGAACGGGCATACCTCTGATGGAACTTCATCCTTGTTAAAATGATACCAATGTTCTTCTCAAGGTATAATTATTTTAAGGTAGAAATAATCTTGGGAGAAGCCACTGTTTGGGAGCAGTCACTTTGCATACCCTATGTGGCATCATCACAGCCATCCATCTGAGGAGAAGAAGTTAGTGGATTGTAGTGTGTGCATTGTGTGCACCACTACAGTGGATGCTATATAGCACTACTTGGAACATTTAGGGGAGACACAGTTTCGCCCAAGCCCCAAGGTGTTCAATAAAAAGACTGCCCATAAAATAAACAATAAAAAATAGAGAGGGAGTGAGAGAGAGCAATGGACTACCTGATTCTTGGCCAATTTACAGCGCCCAATATATCTTCTTTTCCTTTCTGCTATGTGCTGTTTCCTGCGACCAAACGAATCCTTAAATTTCACTAAATGCAGTTCTACTGCAATCCCATTATCCATGGAGCATTCTGTTTGCTATTTTGGGTCTAAAGCTCCTGTTCCGCTTTACCCTGCAATGCTTCTTTCTACGATTCCAACAGTTAATTATTCGTACAGAATTTGCAAATCTGTTCGTTTCTTCGTCCTGTGCTCTTAGAAGCGTAGATTTTATTGAAGAGAGCAATACCCATGACTGTGATTACATCGAATTACAGCGTAGAATTTAGAATTATTCTACCTCGGGTTACTTGAGAAAAATCTGGAAACTTCGATTTCCATGAGAAATGTACCCAGAAAATCTACTGTGCCATCACAACGCTTTTGATTTCCTGCTTTTCGACATCATGAAACGTGTCGTGGGAAGAGCTGGTTTAGGTTTATCTTGGGATGAAAAGACTTGGCCAGCTGACTATTACTGCATATACAAATAGATTATATGAAATAATTTTACAATTTAACGTATCATATCAAAACACATCAGTTTATAGGTTTATTTTTATGTAATTGATTAAAATATTTTACTTATTTAAATGTCTTGCTGTATGGTCACAAAGAGAGAGATTTTTTTGTAGTAAATGTGGGCGTGGGCCGTGGCTCTCACAGAGAAGAAAACGCCCTTAGCCGGAAATAAACGAAAGGAAAAAATAAAATAAAATAACAGAAATGAGAAGGTATTTAATGTTTCAAACGACATTAACAAACAGAGGTCCGCAACTCTCGGTTTATAATTCATGAAACCCAAAAATCTCCATTGGCACCAAAACCATAATGCTCGTTATGTTTGTCTCTTTGTAGACGTGAAAACTTCCTTAGAAAAATTCAGCGAGGAAGATCAATGATATTGTAGGATCCCCGTTTCAGATTTCCCAACAATTCTGTTTTCTTTCATCATTTTCATGTGGTTTCTTCTGGAGGAAGCTGATTTTGACGCCTAATTGTCAGAGGCAGAGGGAGAGAGAGTTTGTGTGAGAGCTGAGCAAAGGATCCTGTTTGATGATCTGGGTGTTTGTGGGAAGGTTTGAAGATTTAAGAAAAGTTTGTATCGAACATTTATTGGGCTAAGATCAGAAATGGGTGTTGATTACTACAAAGTATTGATGGTGAACGGGAATGCTACCGATGAAGATCTCAAGAAGGCTTATAGGAGATTGGCAATGAAATGGCATCCTGACAAGAATCCCACAAACAAGAAAGAAGCCGAAGCAAAATTCAAGCAGATCTCCGAAGCCTATGAGGCAATGCTTTTTTCCCGACTTTTATTGTCCCTAGATGTTGTTTCTGTTTTCCATTGGATTCCCTTTTTTCCCCTTGTAGCTCGTTGGTTTGGTAGTTACATTTAAAATAGCTTGCTTGGTTTTTGCGTGACTTAGGAGAAGGAAAGAAAATCAAGTTTGAGCTTCTTTTTCTTCGTTTTTTTTTTTTTTTTTTTTGTCCCCTTCAATATGTGTCATTTTTTCTTACCAGAATAAAATTATGTTATTGGATATGGGATTGTCAGGAAGCAACATGATCGTAATCTTAGCATAGCTGATAGCCTCAAAATTGAAATGGTAAGATGGATGACTGAGATAAAACATTATGTGAAAATGAACACATTTATGGGACTAGAGACAACATCAAGTTAGCAAAAGTTAAAGAGTCAGTATATATTGTTTCTAATTTTCTAAATCATCGTGGTTGAGATAGCAAGAAAGAAGAGACTTTTCAGATATATGGAAAGAAGGGAAGACATGGCTCTAGATAGAACGGATTCAGAGTGTTTTGGGATCTAAGTTTCTTTTCTTTTTCTACAGTTTCTTGGAATTCAAATAGAACTTAGAAGCACTATCTTATACTTATGTTAGTTTGCAATAAATTTGCTCCTTAATGATAGCATCTGCAATCATATTTGAATTTTTTAGGTTAATTCTGTTAATATTACACTTGACTTGATAGAATGTAAGTTTAACTTTTTTTAGTTAATTCAGGTATTGAGTGACCCGCAGAAGAGGGCTATTTATGATCAGTACGGTGAGGAAGGGTTGAAAGATATGCCACCATCTGGCAGTGGTGGGTTCCCATTTGGAAATGGCTGTGGGGAAAGTGGGTTCAACCCTAGGAATGCAGAGGACATTTTTGCAGAATTCTTTGGAAGTAGCCCTTTTGGATTCGGTTCTTCAGGACCTGGGAGGTCTATGAGGTTCGCGTCTGATGGCTCAGGGATTTTTGGAGGGTTCAGTGGGAGTGACAATGTATTTCGAACAAATAGTGAGGGCAGCATGCCAAAGAAACCACCACCTGTGGAGAGCAAACTGCCATGCAGCCTTGCAGAGCTTTACTCTGGATCAACAAGGAAAATGAAGATTTCAAGGACTGTTGTTGATGCTAATGGGTATCTTTTTCTTCTCAAACTGTTGATCCTTCTTGCTTTCTTCTCCCTTGATAAACTGCTGGAGTTATCTTACCTAACCAAGAAACACATTGAAACCCGGATCGATGTGCTTCTTTTGAAGGTTTTACTCTATGGTGACCTTATGTAATAGCATATGATATCTCTTCTTGTCATTTTCTTGCTTGAGTGAGGGCCAACTTACTTTCAAAACTGGCGCATCTGCTCACAGTAATTATCCACTTGCAATCTCCACCAACTCTATGGCCTTTAGGCTTTGGTAGATAGGATTATTTGGTTTTCAGGTTAAGGATGAAAGTTTTTCCTTCTTTTGAGCGTGTTCAATGGCATTTTTTCCACAGTTCATCATGCTAACCTACTCTGTAATATAGTAAATTACTAATACTCTAATATCTTTGTTTTTTAATTGCAAAAACATAGGCATAAACAAAATTGTTCTGTTTTCATTTTTTTTTTCCCTCGTAACGATGAAAGTGCTCCATTTCTTCAGTTCTACATCTGAACATTGCTAGACTGTCATGTTGCTGGTATAGATGTTGGTCTATAATCCTTAAGTGATAAAATTCATTGACAAGTAAAAAACAGAAGGTGATGGAATCCTGTTAAACATCATAAACGACTTCTTTTTTGACAACTTCAGGCTCACTTGTTCCTCCTCTAATTGATAATTGTTATTTCCTCTGCAAACATTGCATTACAGGCGACAAGTGCCAGAAACAGAGATATTGACCATTGATGTGAAGCCTGGATGGAAAAAAGGAACCAAGATCACTTTCCCAGACAAAGGGAATGAACAACATAACCAGCTCCCAGCAGACTTGGTGTTTGTGATTGATGAGAAACCCCATGATGTATACAAAAGAGATGGCAATGACCTCATTGTGAACCAAAGAGTGTCGTTGGCCGAGGCTCTGGGAGGGACCATGGTTAATCTCATCACGCTTGATGGACGTAATCTATCAATTCCGGTGACTGACATTGTGAGCCCCAGTTATGAGCTTGTAGTTGCAAGAGAGGGAATGCCAATAGTGAGAGAGCCAGGTAATAGAGGCGATTTAAGGATAAAATTTGAGGTGAAGTTTCCTACGAGATTGACACCTGAGCAAAGAGTAGCACTTAAGCGTGCTTTGGGGGGTTGAGTTGAGGACTTTGTTATCTTTTTTCTACATGTATTTTGACTCTACTTTGGGGCATCAATGGAACCCACTCCGAAAAAATTAAAGTTGCATTATATCCAAGAGATCCACTTTGGTGTTTGAACACTCGAGAGATGCCAGCGTCCTGAGAAATTATTCCCAAATACCTTTCCTCTTTATATTTTACTGAATTTTACCCGGCTGTTGTGCTATGTATCCTTCTTTCTTTGTTTGCGACTATTATTTGCTTTGCTTGATATGCCTGACAGTCTTTTCTTTTCCCTCTTTTTTCCCCCCGTACTCTTTTTCTGGATGATGATTGATGAGCCTCCTGTACTTTTTCTTCTATATTTTGTCTTTTATTTCACCAGAGGATTGCTTGTATTGTAAAACCCTTCTTCGCACGGCTCCCTGCCAGCTTTTATTTACCGTATAAATTTTAATTCGGACAATCCAAAGTGATGTGTTAGCAAAGAAAATGCGCACGAGAATCCTACAGTATTTAATGACCAGAAGCCAACGTTGTATACAAGCAAGCATGATACACACAAATAGGGCCACCCCGCCCACACAACATCCAAAATGTTCCAATTGTGATCCGGAAGTGGAAGGGTTCGGCAACATTTAGAAAATTATTCATCCTACACCATGACACGCTTAAGCTAGCAGATCCCCTAAACTAACATCTTATCTTGATTGATTATGCCCTTTTTCTGTTGCATGGCAAAATTGGTTTTCGGCATGCTCCAGAAACTGCGAAGCTAGCCACCATGAAAGACGTCTATGGTAATGGAACCGCGCATAACTTGAAAATGGGAAAATGAGATCTAACTATACAATGAGAAAAATATCAGACGCCTCCATTTTGGGGGGCATTCTGTCGCCAGGCCACGCCTGGATGCCCAACACCTCGCCCGGGCACCCCGTAAAACTGCCCTACGTTGGGTTGAGAAGCTAAGTTACTTTGTTGCTGCCCACTCCCTGGACAGCCGGAACCCACCAAGTTCCTTGTGGGACCTGCGTCACATTCATGGAAGGTTGCAGAGACTGCATCTCCACCATTGACTCATGCGATGGCTGTTGAGGAGTTGATCCCAAAGGTGGCTGGTTCACCAAATGTGGCCGCAGCATTGGTTGCTGAAAGCTGTAAATAGACTGTTGGGGTGGAAGTTGGCGCCGAGGGGCTTGTGGCTGCCACTCCGGTATGTCGTCATCGTCATCATTCCATGGCTGAACCGCAACCCCAAAACGTTTCTCGTCCTGCCAGTTTCCTGAAGAACCAACGGCTTGAGGTTGTCCGTACTTGTGTATAAGCTCCCTGATTTGATCCACAGGGCGAGATGGGGTATGAGAAAGTGAAGGAATTGGTGCCGGTGCAAGCCCTCTAGTTTTGACAAAATTGTGTTGCGAAGATGGGACTGAACCACCGGAAAAATTGAACTCAGGAAGGTCATCTTCATCACGGGGGCCAAACCCAGGAGGAACATCGTCGTCTTCATCATCAGGGGAGGGTTTGAAATTGGCGGGGGTTAAGCCTCGAGGGGGTTTGATTTAGGTGTGAAACTGGCATTCATATTCGTTTGTTGCTGTCTCGTACTACTAGAAGTGACATTTTGCTTTTTATGTTTCTGGTGTGGGGATGAGTTGATTGATATCCTGGACGTTAGCTGGGCCTTTCTCCAAACAATAACACCAATTAGGCCATTATCGATTTTATTAAGTGACTCGAAGTGTTCGGTTGGGAGGATTTCAAGTGTTGTTTTATGTGGCGGACAAAAGTAAAGTTCCACCCCAGGAGCAGGCTCCGCAAAACCCACTCTCTCATCCGAAACGTATGAATCTGCCACCTGCAAACACGGCAGATTATTCCAAGCACGTGAATTGATTTTGCCTATCAAAAGGACAAAACCAAAATGATAATACACAGACTAGATTAAAAATTACCTCAAGGAGACTCGCTTGCTCGCTCTCAAGAGACCCCTTTCCAATAACAAAATGCATCACCTGCGAAGAGGCAAAAAAACAACAGAAAATTAGGATTCAATATTATAATATTAATAATAATAACAATAGGAAAAAGAGAATTTCATTTTTGGGGTGAGCAACAGATTTTTTCTGTATTTAATTAATCTGATACGGCTTCTCATCACATGGGAGCGACATTTTTTCACTCGAAAGCAAGAGTGACTTGTCACTTGCGTGGGTTCAATTAATTGTTACAGCTTGTAGTATACCACGAGATTACTGGCGTCTCTCTCTCTCTCACACACACACACACACAATGCAACCATCCAACAACGTCGTGCCAATTGGACAATCATTTAATTGGGCATTTTTCTCATCTATATTTATTAAAAACTTTAGCCGACACAAGAAGACTCCTCCGTTATATTTGTTCGAACAGCTTGAGCAGGAATGCAGGTCCTGTTTAAGCCAGTTAAAATACTTGGAAGGAGATCATTCGTCCAAAAATAAAAAAATATCTTTCCTTCAAATTTATAATTCCTCGTGCCTCTCATTAGCCTAAAACAAATGTCATTGGTGTATTGGATGATGCTACACAGTGCGATTACTAGATGGGAGATCGATGAAAATACCAAGCTGGTTGGAAGGGACTTTTTTCTTTTTATGAACTTAGAATATAAGGATACAGCAATACAATGAAGAAAAGTAACATTAGATACCATGACAGCACGACTGCGTGACAGTGGAAGCTCTTGGAGAAACTTCTCAAACGCATCAAGTCTTACTCTCCCCTTGATTTCAAGTGAACTGGGCCACTCTTTTGCAGATATTCTTTCACCACTATAAAAGAAAATAAAATCAGCAAGAAGCAAAAACTGAACTACAAAGATCCATAATCAATTCGCAAAACATAATTTAATCACTCTCTTGCATCATCTATAGATAAGTACGAATCAGATCCTCTACTGTTATGATATAGACAGAGGTTATTGTGTTATGATTTTGTGTATAGCCAATCACATATATACAAGCAACACTAATCTTCACATCATCTGCTTAAAAGGATTGACAATCACACCAAACGCCAACATAATCATCCATTCCCCCAGCACAGACTTTGATGTCGACGTACCTTTCCAACCTCTCCCAAATCAGAAATGGAGTCTAAACAATATAAAAACGATGCACTTTAACATCCCTCGGATGTCACTCTATAACATATTCTAATTTGGAACTCTAGTGGCTATTACGTTTCCGATCTTCATCCCATTTTATTTTGAGCCTTTTGATCGAAAAGCACCTGATGATGCTTTGGCATACCATGCAAAATCTTCCCATATGATACCGAATGATGCTTCCATAATTAGGTCCAACAGCTGAAAGTACAAACCCATTTTATTTTAAGACGTCATGGATAAATTTCCATCAGTAGTCCAAGGGATTTATATTTCTTTTTTTATAAGTAGCAAGGGGAATTTATAAATCCCCCTTATAGATCCAAGGGATTTATATTTATCTCCTAACTTGTAACAAGGTATTCTCTCTTATATGCTTCTTTGTGTACTTGAACTTCGCTTATTTACTTGATTCAATAAAATTTTATTTTACCTATCAAACAAAAATTATATGCATGGATAATTCAATTTCCCCGACTGGCACATAATCCAAAACTTTATCTAAGTAATCAAGGCAAAAATGTAGGTCTTTGCTCAACCTCACGGTTTTAACAAATATATATAAACAAATATTTACAGGAAAGAACAACACTAAACAAATGAAAGCTTTAAGTGACTAGACACACCTTTTGAAGATGCCAACAACAGAGGCCACAGCTGACGTGCTCAGCTGGAGTGAACCTTCCCAGACATGAGCACCTGTTGATACACCAGCAGGAGGTACAATTTCTGATTTTGCACGGTTGTCACCGGGTCTGCAATCAGAATAGCTTTCACTGGATTTCACTTCAGCATGACTGACACTGGAATTTACATCAGCACTAGTATTACTCTCATTATATTTCATGTCAGTCTGACAATCACTTGGTTTCATGTCATCATGACCATCACTGGATTTCACACCACCATCATCTTCGTTACATTTCTGATCAGCATCGGTTGTTGAGGATGTTACATCAGGTTTTGCGGGTTCATCTGTGGCCATATCTTCTTTTGGAGTAGGCTCAGATGACTTTGATGCAGAGCTTGGCTCTGACTCATCCTTGTCTGGAATGGGGGTCTTCTTTCCAGCACCCACTGGTAAATTTTCAAATGGTGGCTCTGAGTCAAGAGATTCCATAAACTCATCTAGAGATACAATAGGGGGTAGAAAATCTGCATCCTTCATATCATCAACCATTAGCCCCTGCATTAAATCAGTACCCTCACTGGAAGGAATAGTAAGCGTATATGAGGTGTCCCGGTCATCTAAATTACTCTTTTCACCGGAAGCATCCCTTTCATCCTTGGTTCCATCATGTTTAAAAGGGTAAGGTACCTTCGTCTCCTTGCTATTGGATTCTCTTCGTGTGAGTGAACTAGCCCCAACAGAAACATCCATTGGAACACCATCATCTTGTTCAAGTTCTACTTGAAATTCACCCTTGTGTGTTTTCCTCACCAAACGTCTAATATCAACATCTGCATCCGGCAAGACAACCATTTGGGCAAGCTCTTCTGCCTTCGCTATCCGCCATTGGGAAAGCTCCTTAGAAGCAAGTTCCTCTGCAGTCATAGAACATAGCCGCTCTGGCGGAATATCTCCAGACATGACTCTCTCGCTCAGTTCAGGATTATTGCGATCTTTCAAATTGAACAGAAGAGACCTTCCCTTCTCTTTATACTTCTTATTCACACCACCAAATAATTTGAAGAGTTCTGCTTCAATTTTAAATGCCACTATTTGTGGAGTTTGAATGGCTTCTTCATTGGGAACTCTACCCAGTTCATCATGCTCCAAGTTCTGTTCTTCGGCAGTACAAATCTCCCTTTTTTCTGCCACCTGCATATCCGACTCCAATACCCAGGAGAGCCCATTTCCCTGTAAAAGTTCATCTCTAACGAAGAAGTCATTACTAAAAGAAACATCTTCATCAGGCAAAACATAACTTGAACGGAATTCTTGCCCATCAGATTTCAGGGCCTGGGTAGAATCACCAGTATTCTCACTAGCCAAAACCCCCACAGACTCACTTCCACCGTTCTTGTTTCTTTGGGAGGGCAAAGTTGCTTTAGGCTCTATAGATACACCATCAGGTCCATCAGTAGCATCGGAGAGAGATTCAGCAGGGTGAGAAGTCTTCTCGATCTGCCCTGACGCACTTGCAATGTCACTCTGAAAATCCTTCTCTGGACTTGAAGATTTGGCTTTCTGCTGAGAAACCAATGTCAGGGCACTAGCTAGTGATTCCCTCATCTTGGATCTAACAGACTCGGAAGACTCAGTTTGAACCTTTGGAGATGGTTGCACTGCTGCCATTTGATTTTTTGGAATAGCAGAACGCTGCGAACCAGATTTACTGGATACCACTTTCTTAATTTGTGTTTGTGATCCAGGAGCGGCGGACATGTATTGCATCTGCACAGGTTTTTTATTTGGTCCAGATACTTGCTGCAGCCAAGGTCTATGCTGCAACTGTGCTATACGTTTGTTAGGAAGTGATAACTGCTGCAAAGCAGTATTATTATAAACAGGTTCCACTGGTGCCTTTCGCTTAATTGATGCAGACAACTGCAGGAACCCTGCATTGTTTGGCATGGTTTCTATCAATCCTATTTGCCCCGTTGGTTTAAACTGTTGGAAGCCCAGACCATTTGCCTTCGATTCTCCACCAAATGTTTGTATGTTTGACATTGAAAACCTAGGAAACCCAGGATTGCTGGAAAAGGGATCCATTAGTCCCACTGGCTTGTTAGACAGTGAATGCGGATGAGCTGCAGGAACACTGGATACAGATCCCATCAGCCCCATTTGCATCTCTTGCACTGATGCGTCCACTTTGTTCAGAATGGGTTCCAACTGACCCATTTGCATTCTTGGTATTGATAACTGCTGATAAACAGGATTGTTTGATATACTGGACCAGCAACAAATAACTTACTACAAAACAAAATTTGAATATTCAAAGTTTCTTAACCCAGTACCATTCAAACATGTTCGTAAGGCTGTGCATCCTTAAGACAAAAATAAGCATTCAAAAATAGATATACGTAGCTGAAGATCCAAAACTAACTACAAACTGAGAGACTGGCAAAATAAAATATCTATTGCACATTGAGAAATGAAAATTCACAGTTAAGCCAACAAAAATCCAACAATCACAAATCAACAAGAGAGTAAAGAACTGTGATAGCAGAATTTTCTCTAACTGGATTTTGTGTGCGTGGATGTGTTTGGGTACAACACATTTATGCACTTACAATGTTGGAGGCAATGAACTGCATAAATATTTTTTAGCAAGCATGACATATGATCTAACAGTTCTATGCAAAAAGTATCGCGAGAACATAAATGGCTGTCATACTATCTGCTACATAAATTCAATCTAAAACAATAAATTATCACAGGAAGGCAAAAATTTTAGTGAAATACGGTTCATACAATCAAAGTCCAACCGACAATTCTAGGAGATTTCTGCTTACGAAATCAGCATTGGAAATCTCGGAAATCACACCAGAAATTAAAAATAAAAAAAGGCGAAGAAACCCCAATTTATATACCATACATAAATCGGTTTCTCAAGCACGCGAGTGATAAGTTTCCATCAAATTTCATCCAGAACACCTATGCAGAAGAAACGCCATTAAATCGAACGCAACGACTCACGTTAAAAAAGCACTACACCTAAAAATACTAAAAAAAAACGGAAATCGAAAGAACCTATATATTCAATCAATTTAAGACAAATCCAAGGGTTTTGTTACAGCGATGGGTTAGGCTCCGATGGTGAGGAAGAGTACCTGAACGTAAATTCGCCAGAGAATCAGCGAGCACGCAGTCGAAAAGATAAGCTCAGATATACAGGAGAGAGTCGGCGAGAAAAAGGGGTAGGCTGCTTGGCTTAGAAAGCTTTGTTATTTGTAAGAATTGCAAACCCTAGAGATCGATAGGGATAACAAAATATACATACAAATATTCAATATATATATATATATATATATATACACTTGCACACCACGACTTCTACGTGAACCGTAATGGAGCTCGTGAGCGGTTCTCTAGAGCTTGCTTTTGACACGTGGAGTACTAGTGTCTTCCTGGGAAGTGGGGTCCGCAGTTTTCTTTTGGACAGTGAGATTTCGTTTGGATGATAAATTTTTTTTAATTTATCGTTATAATTTTTTTAAATTTTAATGTAAAATATAATAAAAAATTTAATTTTTTTAAATTTTAAAATAATAATAATATTAAAAAATAATATTTTAATAATATTTTATCATCTCAAATTAATTCAATTCAATATTTAAACACAACCTGAATCACTTGTGGAGGTTTGGATAAATGAGTCGCCCACCCCCGTCTGCCAAATGCGGGAGCGGGTGATCCCGTCTGCATCTATGATTCTATTGCCCTCAGCAGAGGCGGGATGGACTCAACCCCTACCCTGCTCCGCATATATAATAATATATAAATAAATCATATATATTCATATATATAATAAACATACGATATAACTTTATAATTAAAAAAAATACCACAATCATCAATACGACGTTTTGATGGCTGAGTTGTCTTTTAAAAAACAACTCATATAAAAAAGACATCGTTTTGATATTGGTTGTCAAGCTGCCGCTTCCCCCACTTTCCTTTGGCTTTCAGAATCTCCTCTCTCTCTCTCTCACCCTCGTACTCGCCACTCTCTCTCCCACTCCATAGTCCATCCGTTGTACACCGTTAGGACTCAGGCCATTCTCCATCGTCGTGAAGTCCATTGCACGCCTAGTTTGTCGCTGAAGGTAAGTTCCCCTTTCCCGATTCACATACATGTTTTTTTTTTCTTCTTAGTTATAGATGATGGGATTAAATTGAGAAGTTTGAGGATGGGATTGTGAATTATGTGTTGTGGAGGATTGAGTTGTGCATGTGTTTTTATAATTGTAATCTTTAAATTATGTATTTGAAATTCGTTAGGATTTCGGATTTAAATCCTAAATTAATTTAGGGTTTCAATCCAAAACCCTTAATTTTATGTTAGGGGTTTCAATAACCCCTAAAATTGAAACCTCTAAATTAATTTAAGATTTACAAAATCTTGACACTTAATTAAGCCAGGATATGTCACAAGATTGTCATTAAATTCACTTTCAAGTCATCTACCTGAGTACTATAATTGAATCTTTTTTTCCAAATGTTGCAATTATCATGCTAGATCGTTTTATAAGCACGTTGAAGATATCTCAGTTTAGTTATGTTTTCAAATATATTTTCAGATATATTAATTTAGGTATAATATATGTTAACTGTGATGCCGAGAATGAGTTATCCCCAATGAAATATAATGAAATACTTGTATCATTAGAATGGTTTCCGAATTTTGCTCGCGGTGGAGAAAATAGGGACTCCAATGAGTTATTTCTCATAAAATAATTGTTGAGAAATATAATACAGGAAATTATAGTAGAGGAATGAGATACAATAACTCTCTGCATCTGCATCTAATTATGACTTGCATTGTTTTTGTGTATGTTTTCTGTTTATATTTTCTGTTTTTGCAAAGGATATAAAAAAATATTATATGTCAGAAAAATAGTTGTTGAGGAGCCAATTAGCAGGTCAAATAGTTTGTCTCACCACCGATACTTGGACATCTATCCAAAATTTTAATTATATGTCTTTGACTGTGCATTTTGTTGATTGAGATTAGACATTACATAATTTTTTTAAAGTTTTGTCAAATTTATGATCACAAGGGTGAGACGATTGAGAGAGCCTTAGAGGCTGCAATAAATAAGTGGGGATTGGCACTAGTTCTGACAGATACAGTTAATAATGCATTGTCTAACGATGTCGCATTGTGGCATCTTAAGACCTATCTTAAAGAGGCAAATAAGACAATCTTTGATAATAAGTGTTTGCATACGAGATATGGTGCACATATTTTAAATCTAATTGTTACTGATGGTTTAAAAGATCTTGATGACTCGATTGCTCGGGTCAAAACTGCTTTGAGATTTGTGAGATATTATCCTACTATATTGGAGAACTTGAAGGTTGCTCTGAGGTTTGCCGGCATAACATACAAGAAGTGCCTCTGTACTGATGTTCCTACAATATGGAACCCAATCTTCTTGATGTTAGAGGCGGTCCAAGAATATAAGTCGACCCTTGCATTATTAGATGATGAAAACATTCAATATGTCAGATATTTTGATGAGCACGGGGGATTGGGGAAGCCAATTAATGATGATTGGGAGGTTGTTGCTACTTTTGTAGATTTTAGAGACTGTTCTACAAGATCACCAGGAGGCTATCTAGTTCTTTGAATCCTACATCCCCTCATTTATGTCAACAAATATGTAGGGTAGAATAAGAATTAGATTAAATATTTTGTTATATGTGGCTATTACTTTGGACCCTCAATTTAAGATTAATGGCATAGTATATGGACTGAGAATTGTGCAAGGCAATGCATAGGTGGAGCTTATTGCGACAAGGGTTAGGGCTTACTAGATTGTTTGCTGAGTTTATTGTTTTAAGAGGTGGTAATAGTCCAGCACCTATACCTACCCCTCTACCTTCTCCAGAAGCCGGGGTTGGGAAAAGACGTAGGTTGGACTGAGATGAGAGGGTGGAGCACAACTCCATAGTTCGTCATTCTATAGAGGCTCAATCGAAGGTAGACAGATATTTGGCAACGGATCTTCAATCATTTGCACAAAACTTTAATATATTAGCTTAGTGGAAGATCAATGCCGTAAAGCATTCCGTCCTTGGAGAGATAAGCCCGCAATATTTTGGCTATTCCTATTAACACTTTAATTTTGTATCCGTAACATTGCGGCGCTGGCCCAATTTTGAATTGATTATGAATTTTTATGCCACACACGATCTATATAATATAATATAATTTATAAGATTCAAATTTCAAAATTTATTTTTCAAAATAAATTATACCACATGGATGATGTATGGTATAGAGACCTTTAGAATAGAATTATTCTGAATAGAGAGATGTTATATTCATAAAAGAATCTTGCAACAAAAAATATTTTTTTAATGTAATGCATCACATTCTCGTAACAGATTATAAGAACAAGAATTGAGAGAAAAAAAAAAAAAAAAAAAAACGATTTCAATGATTTCAGTATAATGTTGTAATGTTTCTCAAAATTTTAAACAACATTGAAAATAACGAAAACCAAATTGATCATCCATTTCAAATGAAATAAATAGTATCCATTTTACTTTAATCATTTAATTTGACAGAGCACTGGCATTGGATTATCCAAATGTCAGTGAAATGTAAAATTTGACTCAATTTACATAAAATTACCTACATTGAATTATCTAAATGCAAAAATATATGACTTTGAACTATAGTATATCATACTCGGCGGTCATATATGCAAGACTACTGTACAAAGACCAAATCTTATTTTTATTCAATAAAACTTAACGCCGATTTCTTTCCCTTGAAATTCTTTTTCCCAAGGACCCAAACCGAGCTTCCTTCTTCTCTCCTTTTCACCATTTTCGTTCCTGCTCCCCCTGATCATGCAAATCCTCTCCATCAGGGAATAAAATCTCCTGATTTTTCCTCTCTTAAAAATTAGGGCTTTGTATTCCCAGTATCTCACCACTCTTGTCGCCGTCCTCTGAGGTCCAATCACTGCTGCCAGGTGCCACCACGTTCAACCTAAGGATACTGTCGATTCTGCCCATTATTGTTCAGGTAAATCTCCCTCTCAAATCTCTTGATCTCTCACCTGTTTTACTATATCTCTTTATTCATCTCTCTCCCCGTTGGTTTTCGGAATGAGGGGGATGGGCATTCACTGAGTCTTAAACCGGTTTAGATTTTCAGCTCTTTGCTCTTCTGCCATTTTTGTATTATAAAGGTACTATCTCTCTCAACTTTCTTTTGTTTTGTGGGTTTTTTGGTTAACTTTCTGTTTGGTTGATATGGAAACTATGAAGAAAATGGCGTAATCTGAATTTTGGGTCTTTGGGTTTTGGTGGGCATGGTGGGTTTTGAGTTTCATGAGAAAATGTTTAGCTGTCTCTATTGGGATTGGTCAGTTTCTTGACATGGCTGGAAAGCATACTATTTAAAAATGGTGGTTGTACATATTGCAGGCAATGATTGTTGAACAAATGAATTTTCCTATTTATTTGCAGTGATCACTTTAATATGGCATACATTTCCATATGTATCGGCTGTAATCTTGAAGCTAACATGATATGCATTATAGGATGACTGCTCTTAAAACATGAGCTGATATAATGAATTTGTACCAGCCAGTATTGTTAATGAAACTTCATATTGGATCTTGTGGACTTGTGTATATAACGATTGCAAGTATTGTTTGCTAGCTAATGCGATTCATTAACAATTTCCCATATGCAATGTCCTGTAGTACCTAAGAATGAAACTTGAGAGAAACTTGAGGAACGACCACACATCTGCCTGCCCCCTCGCTGCAACCAATATCAGGCATATAAACATGCCAAGCATGCTAAATTTATTATGCAATTTCTACTTCCATCCATACGACCTTAATATCTTATGGGCTGCTTCTTTCCTGTTTTCCCTCAGTTCATATAATTACTGCTAAATTAACTGAATGAAAATTAAGATTACATACCAATAGCACATTCTAATATGCCATCCTCCAGTGAAATGCCTTAAATTTGGAAGGTGATTGTATAAAATTAATATTGTATAATATTAATATTTCTATGTAGTTGTTAATTTAGAAAAAAGATTAATAGAACAAAAAAATTGAAAAAAAAATATTATTAAATTTATAATATTTTATTATTATTTTGACTAATAAATGGATAATCTAATGTGGGAATAAGTTTTGAGTGGAATAGCCAAATGCAAAATCATATCATATTATGTAAATTTTACATTTACATTTGCATAATCCAATGGCCGATGCTCTCAATATGGTATAAAATGCCCGAAATAGCCATCATTTCAAGTGAAATAAAGCCGATTCTATTTCTTTGAGAATCTCAAATTTTGATAAAAACTTGTTTGAAAAGAAAGAGCATATGGAGAGAGAACGAAATAAGTATATAAGAAAGGAGCAATCTAATACCATCTTGCAACATCTTTGTTCTTCGTTTTCCTATATCACATTCAAATAAAGATATTTTCACTCTGGCGGCCAAATAAAAGAGATTCATAAATTCCCACATCGCAGGGCCTCTCCATAACAACCTACATCTGACCAAAATAGGGAGCAAAAATGGGAGAAAGGGAGTATGGGGGTAATGGCAAGAATCAAATGAGTGGGATCTGAACAATCATCTACCTATCCAGAAGTTATTTAACTCACAGTTCATATGGATTTAATCCCAGAGTCAATATGGTCGCGCCAAGCCATTTTCCCAGGTTGCTCACCAAGCATTTCCAGTAGTTATTTTCAAAGCAGTTCATAGGGATATACTCCCTCCCAATAGCCAGTATATATATATATATATATATATATATATATATATACACACACGCACACGCACACAATCAGATTAGAGCACATTGCTCGCCAAACCATTTCCCACTCTACTTTCACCCCGTCGTTGGCTGGCATTTGGCCCAGAGAGTGAACCCGAAATGCTGCCACCCACCTCACTCTTGCAAAGAGGACATAACGCATTGATCCTCAACCACTTATCGACACAATCTTTGTGGAAAAAATGGGAACATGGCAACTCCCTCAACTCATCATTGTTTGCATATTTTCCTAAGCAGATGCAACAAGCCTGCAGAAAATTACCAAATAATTAATGTCACGGGATGATAAACAAAAACACCACCACCAGCCAGTCATTTGTACATGAAGACTTGCTTCATGTACCCATAAGGCGTTGAGGGCGATCGGGTGCTTCTCTCAGTAATTGGTAAGGCAGCTAAATGTGATGAAGCAATTTCAATATTGGACTTGTCTATTCAGGAGGTCCAAACAAATCGAATATTAGCATTGAATGACAAAACAGAGGAGAAAATCAGATAATGGTGGCAAGGAGCAAATGGTACAAGTCAGTCAATTTTTAGTGACAGATCAACTTCCACAACATTATAACCTAATACCACACAGAATCCCATAGATTCAAAATTTCATATCCCCTGCATATTTATTGTAACCATTTTTCTTTATAGGGAATGACTGCATATATATAACCAAAATATTCAACCCAAATGATCAGTCAAGCATTTAAATTAGCATTTTTCAAGCCACCTCAATTTAAACTTTTCATGCATTCATCATATCATGGAAATGACTACACATCATGTAACCCAAGGAAGGCCCAAACCACATTTGGGTCCATACTCTGAACGAACTAGTCAATATTGCAATTGGAGCCCCTTGAAATCATTACAAAGGGCTTGAACTTCTCTCTCCCAAGGAACGTGAGATCCCATTCACCACCTGCCTATGCACAATCTAGGGTATTACGAGTCGATGATAAGATGCCATATTTGAGTGGTCATAGGAAAGTACAAAACGTGGAATCACCCTTAAAGAGGGGCAACAAACCTCCAAGGTATGACCTCATTTTTTTTTCTTTTTTTCAAAGTAATTAGTCCACCACAAACCCCCAAGTTACATGCCTCTCATTTCATCATATGATAGTCACATGATCTAACTCACTATGTGGAGGGCACTGTTGACCTTAACCAAAAAGCAACTGGAATAGCAATTACAGCCCTGCTTTCTTCATTACACAAACCCCCTGCCAATGACAAGATGTGATGTATCCAAAAGAAAGAAACATGGGAGGCCCACGATGGATGCCAAGAAGGAAGATGATAGAAGACTTACAGCATCTTCTCCAGAGATCACCCGCTCCTTTTCAGTTCCAGTAGCCACAACACCACCTTCACTGACACCTGAGTTACTTTCTCTATCATTGCCACTTCTACTTTTCTTCAACTTGAACTTGTATGTTGGCAGAGCATCAATTGATTCAGGTGTGGCTCCTCTGGTCTGGGTAGCCTCCTCTCTAAAACCAAGGATGGAGATTATACAAGGCAGACAACAGCAGATCGTTGCACATAAAATGAAGGGCATTGCATATCCGATACAGCTGAAGATAAGAAACACTACACATAACCTGCAAAGAGAAAAGATGCAGAAATGGTATGTGCTCTCACAAAAGAAAAAATTAAAATGTTTGAAAGTAATAGCTACCACAGGGCCATACCGGTACAAATTCGGAGCCTCATCGACAGATGAGTGCCCTCCAAAGAGCCATACATTGCCAACCACAAACCAGACCGCAAAGAAGCAATCTAAGGCAATTTTGAAGTATTCCACTAGTCCCTTAATCCTGATAAATAAAAATAAACTAATTTGTAAGGAAAAAAACTAATGCCAACTTTCCAACCAAATTGCAAGACCATGCATCTAATAAATAGGAGTAGCCGAGCGATAAAAATAAATATAATAGTACATATATAATAAGTCGAGCATTTGAAAAAGAGAAAAGTTTCAAGAGCTGACATTGTTCAATAGCATGACAGCACCAAAAATAAAAATAAAAATCATCCGTAAAAGTAGTTGTTTCCCGGTAATCATCAGATCACACTAACATAATTGTTACCTCTTATCAACTCACAGTGATGGCCACTTTAGAAAGATCACAAAACTAGTTTACAGCAATGACTGACACTCGATAAATTGGATGTGGCTCAACATAGCAGAAAAATGCTTTCAGGAGAAAGAGAGTGTAGATAAATCAGCAATAGGGCAGTCTTGTCAAAAAATGTGCAAGTTGACTGTCAAGCAAGAAACAGAACTTTCTAAAGCACAAATCCAGCCCTTCTGCCCAAACTCTGTGGTGCATAACTGAGGGATTTCAACTTCAGGCAGAATGGGCTAAATCCATCCCATTATCATTATTTCTTCCAAAAAGGTCACTTCTGCACCATACCCTAAACTATAGTCAGTCCTTAAAAGAACCTTGCATCTACTACTACGAGCCAAATCACTGTGGCTATAGCTTTGGATTCGTGAGCTTCGATGTTCGAAGCAAGTTGTTTCAAATAGCATCAGTCACTGATGTGATTAACACATCATCGTGCAATGATAAATAACACTTTGGCAAATGGGGAAAACAAGCAGTGCAAGACATTCCAAACATAATAAGCTTAATAAAAAAAGAACAAGCCCATACCTTGCATTTAGTACTCGCGAATGTTGGCTGCCAACAGAGGATCCAACAGCAGTCTGACGATCTCCCACTTCTGAATTCCTAGTAACAGACAGAGAAACTGGCCGTGCAGGTACATTAATTTGAGAAGTCTGATGAGATTGAGTTGAATCTTGCTCTGAAACCTGGTTACGATGGTGATAGCGCCAATAAAGAAGGGGGAGGGTGGCAACACACCCAGATGCGTAACCAACTATCCATACAAACAACGGGGTACGCGGATGCTCATTTCTTGACAAAGACAAAACAACAACAGAAGCAACAATCTGGCTTGCAGTGAGAACAAGTTCAATAGATATCCATAACCCAGAATTCAAAGGACTCCTGCGCCGACGGGCGTCCCCTCTCCTTATGAGTGATGAGTTCCTAGAATTCGATCCATTAGAGGAAGAAACTGTAGGTTGCAAATCGGGAACTCTAATGCTGCTCGAAGGTCTGTCTTCAAGTTGCGGTGTGTTTGTGCTAGTAGAGCATCTATCATAAGGCAAGCTAGATGAGGAAGCATCACCACTTCCCGTTATGTCAATAACATGCTCACTACTATTAATGTACTCTGGCCGTGCCATTAACAATGGGCAAGTGTCACTTTGACTTTCACAATGCAGTTCCACTGAGGGAACGTCCATCCAAGTCCACCAACCCAGTGGGGAATAAGGAAAACATAGACTTGTGTAACAAGAATACTGCACTTACATCCTGTCCCAAATTTGCTTAACAAGCCAGTCCAGTCCTAAAGACTCAGCAGTACCGACCAACTTAAATTTATTGGCACCACTAGATGTGGAGAAGTTAATTTCTTGTGTTCTGTTTAGAAGGAAAATAAAACAATTAGTTTTTGTTATTATTATTATTATTATTTTATAAGAGCCCTTGTTATGATTTAAGAACATAAAAAAATGTATAGAAAATAGAAGGCATAATACAAAATGGAACATCGGAATTTTCATTCCTTTAGGTGTGGTGAAAGCAAAACCTCAACCCAAGCGGGAGTGATGTAACTAGATGTCTTGTAGAGATGGCTTGCCAAATTTCAGAAACAAAAGCCATATGAAAGTAAAAGTAGAAATTATTCAACAGCCATGCATATGCAAGTCATACATGAAAGTGTCAAGGATATAATGCTACAAACTAACCACCGTTTTTTAATTGAAGTAAAACCAAAAGATACTAGATGTCACAGAAAAAATCCCTCAACAACAAAAGAAAAAAAAAAAAAAAAAGTACCCTGGTTACTTGCATCAATTTATAATGACAGCAGCTGTACCGATTCACTGGCCAACACTGATAAACTTGATAAGATCACCAAACCTATAAAAAAAGGGGTATGCCTGGTCAAGTGGTTGGACACCTCCCTTCACCAAGGGAGGTCACTGGTTCGAAACCCACCTTCACCATTTCTGATGAATATATTTCCGATCAAAACGGTTGAGTAAAAACTAAAGATATGACAAATAGATTGCAGTTTCAGCTCCTACAGTGCAAGAAAGAAGCAGTCTCTGTTTGGTCATAAAAGATTTGCAAAGATCGATATAAATCCTCTCAAACCCTATATCCTCATTATTATACAAAATCTAAAATTGCCAACGGGCTCTAGCTCAAATGGCACTGCGACGGTGGGTTCAAGACCCACCGACTGAGTGGGTAACTTTCCTTTAAAGGACAAAAAGAAAGAAAGAAACTGGGAAAAGAACCAAAAAGAACAAGCACTAGAGAGAAATTAGAATTCTATGTTCTGTTATGTGATGAATTCCTTGTTTCGTTCCCAGATTTTCTCAGCGACCAGCTGAAAAGTAAGAATTCAGCAATTTCCTGTCGGGGGCACAATTGAAAAATCAAATCGTAAAAAGAAATTACAAAACCCAGGAATTCAAACGTTTACTACTCATCAAGAACGGTCGGACGCTCAAAGAACAGAAAACATACCAAAAAATCTAAAAACCCACCCAAAGATTCATCAATTTCCAGAATAAACCCACAAAACAGTCAAAAAACTGATCAAAACTACAAATATATAAATATATGCACGAGCAAACGCAAATACACTTTCAGAGCTCGGGAGAAAGTAGTGGGGAGGGGCAGGTACCAGATAGGGCTGGAATCGGAGGCGATGAAACGGTGCCGTGTAGGAGTCGTAGACGGTTTGGTCCTTCTTTATTAGGAACCACAGAGAGAGCGCGCGCGTCAGCTTTTGGGGGCCCCCGTTGCTTGACAGCGTCGCCTGAGAATATATACCGTACGAGCCTAAAGAGCTGGGATCATCGTTTCTTTATTCTTCTGGTCTTGTGACCAGCAGTCAAAAAATATATAGTTTTTTTTAATAAAATATGAATTATAACATTTTCTCTAATTTATCTTTTTATAATTCAAAAATATATAGACATTTTAATTTGTATATAAATCTCGCTATATTTATCATTGAAATTCATATTAATGAGATAGAATATATATAATATTACGGAATGATTAAACTTATAAATTTATAAACATCCTAATTCGAAAATCGGAGATCTTGGAAAATGAATGCATTTTTTTTTTTGGAAATATGTACAATAATAAACTATGAAAATCAAAATTATAAATTTTATGATATAATTTTAAAATAAGTATTAGATTTACAACAAAATAAGATTTTTAAAAAATTTACAATCTTAGGCACATAACAAACTTTTGTTAATTTATTTTTATAAAAATTTATAGTAAATTCTTATATTTTTCTAATTTAAAAATATAATAATAATAATAATAAAAGTAATTGAATGTGTTTGTGGGATTGTCAAAGCGAAATATCGGAAGGTTCGGTGAGCAATTGCATTTGCGGCCGAATGAGTCGTTCACCGTCCACTTTTCATCCTGAGTATTAGTTGGTTTGAACGGTGAAAATATTTTATTTTTTATTATAATTTTTTTAAATTTTTACACAATATATAATAAATAATTTAATTATCTAAAATTTTATAAGAATAATAATATTAAAAAATAATATTTTAATAATATTTTATTCAATTTTCAACTTTCATATAAAATCATCTGATCTCTCATCAGCTTTTTACTTACCCTTCCATTTCTTTTTCAAATTACTCATAAATTGTTTATTTAATATTCTAAATTATTTACCTTTTATTATTTTGACATTGCGCTTTAAACATGACGAAAATGCGTTAGTTTAGATTTTTTTTTTTTCTTTAAATAAAGGAGGTGGAGGAGGAGGAGGAGAATGAGATGTTCCTTTCTCCAACCACCCCTCTTACTAATCATGTACAGATTGGCTCATGCAAAGTCGCCACTCGAGTGGCAAATATACGAGGCCCTCTATGGTAGCAACACCCACAGGATTTACCCTTATGGATGCCTCCTTATTTTTTGAGTCACCGTCGGCGTTCACCAAGAGTATCACGGGATTAGTAATATTCAACTATTTTTACAACTTATTATATAATCATGATTTACAAGATAATTTTGTTATATACAATTACTTTTGTATATCTTTATACACTCTAATGATGTGATTAATTAAAATAATTAATTACTTACAATTCAAATGACTATCTTGATGTGGCACCACTACATGATTTATTAAAAAAAAATACAAAAAATTGATACTCAAATCAAAATGACAATTGAAAATATAAAAAGACGGAAATTTAAACTCTAAGTTCCTTATATCATTTTTGTGTACATATTTTTATTTATTTTTTAACAAATCACCTAGCATCACATGATACATGGCGTATCACGTCAAATAGGCCTAGTAAGTTTTCATAACAAATCACTTAGCGCTATTTATTCAAGAGAAAGTTTATTATGCCGCTCCACTATAACTGTTCAATTTGACTGTTGGTCAATTTTTTTTTTATTTACTTAGTGGTTAAGGAAGTGATTATAAATATATTAATATATTTTTTTATTTTTTTGAAATATTTAAATATATTCAAAAAATATAAAAAAAAAAATCAAACTACTGAACAACACGTCCAATGATAAGAGTGAAGCAATATACTAACCACACTCTTTATTCAATAATTTCATAACAACTAGGATATGTATACACACTACACCCACCCCACCGAGGGTGTAGTCCGAAGATAGGTTCCAAAAAGGTCTAACGGCCCTTTTATTTATTTTTTATTTTTTCATTCTTATTTTTTGTATATTTAAGTAATATTTTTTACACAGTATCTTTACACATTAATTAATAATATTTATTTTTATAAAATTGGACCAAACTTTTTTCAAACATTAGTTTGGATTGAAAGCTTATTTCATTATTAAAATTTTTATAAATTTATATATAAAATATAATAAATAATTTAATTTTTTTAAATTTTAAAATAATAATAATACTAAAAAAATATTTTAATAATATTTTATTTAATTTTTAACTTTTATCCCAATTTATATCATACCAATTCACTCTCAAAACCTAATCTTAAAATGTTTTGATTAATATTTATTTTGCACAATTTTCTCGTACCAAAGAAGAAAAGCAAAACTAGAAACCAGGCATTATTTTGACGGAGACCAAACAACTATAAACTTCGACAGCTGAAGAAACCTTCATTCACCTTTACAATATCTTCTTCGTTGATCTCCACCACCCATATTTTCCGGCTCTCTTCTCTCTCTCTCTCTCTCTATTAATCTGTCTTTTTCTTTTTTAAATCTGTTTATCTCTCTAAATTTTGTAGATATTGGAAGAATAAGCTTCAGCTGTAACTTTACGATCAGAACCTGAAATTTTCTACTTTTGTTGTTCCTCTCAGGAAATCGGAATCTATATTTGCCCGATTCTGGTTCTTTCCAGGGATTCAGGGAATATCAAATCGACCCGCACGTTCAAGATCTGATATTTCCATCACTGCCTCCAATGCAATCTCAAAAATTTCCCTTTGCCCCAGACTTTTACGACGAGTGGATCTCATGATTGAGTATCTCACATTGCTTCATTTTCCCTCCAGATTTATGACTATGAAGATCTAGGGCTCTTTTCCGCTCACCTCGTTAGAATTACCTGTAACTTATCTCTATACCTAATTAGCCCTTGATGGGTGTTTGATCTGAAAGCCCAGTTCTTGGATTAATATTCTCACCACATTCCAGCCACCACCATGTTCAAGCAATTCCTCAGTAAACTCCCCCGGAACAAGTCGTCGTCGAAATCCGACTCGGCCGAGTCGCCCCGGACAAACTCGGCTCGTACCCCGCGATCCAACGGCGGGAATTCGTCCCCCTCCTCCGCCTCCGCAAGATCCAACAACGTGGCCAAACGCACGGCGGTCTTCCCGACCAGCGTGGTGGCTGGGATCGAGCCCCTGGTGCCGTTCACGGAAGTGCCCAACGCCGAGAAGATGAACCTCTTCGTGAGCAAGGTCAGCCTCTGCTGCGTCACCTTCGATTTCACCGACCCGTCGAAGAACTCGGTCGAGAAGGACGTGAAGAAACAGACCCTGATCGAACTCGTAGACTTCGTCGCGTCCGGGTCGACCCGGTTCACTGAGTCCGCCATCCTCGCGATGTGTAGAATGTGCGCCGCCAATCTCTTTAGGGTTTTCCCGCCTAACTACCGATCTAAGTCGAGCGGCGGCGAGAACGACGACGAAGAGCCGATGTTCGATCCGGCTTGGCCGCATTTGCATCTGGTTTACGATTTACTGCTTAGGTTCATCACCTCCTCGTGCCTCGACAGCAAGGTAGCGAAGAAGTACATTGACCATTCTTTTATATCGAGGTTGCTTGAGCTCTTCGATTCCGAGGATCCCAGAGAAAGAGAGTGTCTGAAAACAATTCTGCATAGGGTTTATGGGAAATTCATGGTTCATAGACCTTTTATTCGAAAGGCTATTAACAACATTTTCTATATGTTTGTGTCTGAGACCGAGAGACACAATGGAATTGCCGACTTGTTAGAGATTTTTGGGAGCATAATCAGTGGGTTTGCTTTGCCTTTGAAAGAGGAGCATAAGATATTCTTGTGGAGGGTTTTGGTTCCGCTGCACAAGCCAAAGTCTGTGGGGCTTTACTTTCAGCAATTGTCCTTCTGCATCACTCAGTTTATAGAGAAGGACCCTAAGTTGACGAGTACGGTGATAGGAGGGTTGTTGAGGTACTGGCCGGTGACGAATAGTCAGAAGGAGATGATGTTTTTGGGTGAGATAGAGGAGATTTTAGAAGCAATCAACATGGTGGAGTTCCAGAGACTCATGGTCCCGCTGTTCTGGCGGATTGGATGCTGCATTAACAGTTTCCACTTTCAGGTACTCTTTCCTTTCACAACGTTCATTTTTGTTGCCAAAGATGATATAGGAACATTTGCTTTATCTTCCTCACACGAATATGATATTTTGATGCGTTTTCATTGCTGTTATAGTCCTTTCGTTAGATGATGATTCGATGGATTATTAAACGGTTTCTAAATAATATGTGGTTGAAGTTTTTTGGGCTTGAAACTTATTATCTGAGCAACTAGGGGGTGGGTGTCTATCAATATTATCATCTCACTTAAGGCTCCAAAGTGCCGATATGAAAGTACATCCACCTCTGCATCCAATATCTCGTGTAAGTACACCTTCCCCAGATATAAGAGAAGTACCACGCCCTTGGTATACAAATCTGGATTGCCTCTGTTGGCATTAATTATGGGAGAAAACACGGAGTCATCTTCTGAATGTTATGGATCTAGAGTAGGAGCTTGGTTTACTTATTAAGAAAAAAAAAAAGAGTTGTGCTTTTTGTATAGGTATGCAAAGTTGCAAACTCGTGGGGATGTTTTGTTCGTTAGTATTGAAATAATGGTAAGATCCGTCACCTTGCCATGCATGGCTAGAGGTAGAGCCAAATATGGGGCAAGAGCTCTTCATGGGTATTAGGAATCCTATGGATTAACTCCATAAAGGTGTTATGAATCTTGCAATAGGCAAGACGTTTGCCTAGAGATACTGAAGGTCTCATTTAACTTTAGACATCGATTTTTGCTGTGTGCTCATAGCATACTGAAGATCTCACTTAACTCTTCATCGTTTTTTTCATCCTGCAATAATGATGCAGATTTTTGGCTGAGTACAATAACCACGAGATTCTAATTGGGTGCTGGGTTTCATTCTTTCTTCTGTTAGTTTATTTGATCAACTGTCGCCCCCAGCCCAAAAAATAAAAAATAAGGAACTTGTTTTTCTGAAATAGCTTTGTGATGCCTCGAGCATGTCATTTGACTGAGAAGTAAAGAAATTACAATTTTTCCCCCATTCTTTTTTCAGGTAGCTGAAAGAGCCCTTTTCTTATGGAACAACGATCACATTGTCAACTTGATTGCACATAACCGTATGGTGATTCTTCCCATAATATTCCCAGCCTTGGAGAGGAATGCCCAAACTCACTGGAACCAAGCAGTGCTCAACTTAAGTTTAAATGTTAGAAAGATTTTCATGGAGATGGACGAGGAACTTTTCATGTCCTGTCATGCTCACTTTAAGGAGGAAGAAGCAGAGCTAGGCTTGGTAGCCAAGAAGCGGAAGGAAGCGTGGGAGAGATTAGAGAATGCAGCCAGTCTTCAGCCAATTACCGGGAATACTGCTGTTCTGGTAGCTCCCTTAGCAACCTCAATTGCGTATTAAGTGCAGTTACCAGTCTATTGTCTCAAGGTTCTCCTTCTTTTAGGGTGGTGGGAAACCAGAAGAAATGGCACTTCAATAGCAATGTACTAAAACGGCCGATGTTTGGGGTGAAAATTTATTTTTGGATTGTCCTGTGACGGCCAGTTGTAACTTAGTTCCGATCCTGTATTTTCCATTACTGCTGTGTGGAAATGTTAGTTGCTCCCTTGAAAAATGGTAATGAGAAGGGCCATGCAGTTGATTATAAAATTATTTGTTCTAGCTAATGGGTGATTTTATTTTTGCCTTCCTGCATGCAGTAGGATTGTAAATGAACCAATCTGTTCGATAGTTCGATAGTCTGATTAGTACTCGCCCGATTAAACTCAAATCGAACTTAATTTGTAAAAAAAAAAAAAGTTCTACTGTGAAAGCAGATACCCGTTCGATTAGTAAATAACACATACTCGACTAAACTTGACTTAATTAAAGTTCGTTAAGGCCCGCTTATTTATGCCTGAGTCAACTCGATTAGACCTCGTTCATATATTCATACACTTATGTGTATATATATACAGGTAATGATAGACTTACAACCCTTTTACTATCACTGTACTACTTTTAGTATATATTTTTTTTTTAGGTATTTTTAAATATCTTTAATCATTAAGAAAAAATTTAAAAAATATACAATTTTATTAATAGTCACTTTTTTAATCATTAAATAAAAAAAAATTTTTTAAAAATTAAAAAAAAATAGTAGAAAAATAATAAAAGAGTGATAAGACTATCATTATTCCATCCTTAAACCAGGACTCTACTTCGTTCACTCGGGGAGTACTACATCTCTGAAGCATTTATCTCTCATTATATCAATTAATGATTGCCACAATCAAATCAATGCCGAATGTTAGATGCCGATGAAGAAGGAATTGTACGTTTGGTTAGTGGATGTCATTAATGCATATGACACCATTCAGTGATCTTTTAAAATCTTTCTTTACCATCGCAGGAGGTGGGAGAGCTGTAAAGTGAAGGGCCTGGAACTTTAGCTATAGGATCATGCTCTAATATGTTCTTTGCTTGCTTTCAGTGGAAAGATTGGAATCTGCGTACCCAGCATCCACAGAGAGCATTTTGCTCTCTTGAGCGAATACGAGGGCATGACGCAAGTTGCACATTGATGACTATAAAACGTCCAGGCATTCACCCACACCTGTATTCGATGAAATATCTATCCCTAAACAGAGGGGAGGCGGAATCAAGTTCTCTAGACTTGAGTTGTCTGTTAGGGTACAGGCACAAGCTCACATGCACGCTTCTTACGGATATACAAAACCTTCTTGACCATAATCGGATTGGAGATATAACATGTGGACTAAAAGGATCAAAAAGGAAAAAAATAGAATCGTACAAACAGCAATGAAAATATTACCCGTGAATACTTACTTTATGCAAAAAGGAACTACTTTTTTTTCTCTTTTTATTTTCATATGAAGGTTTTAGATACATTACTTCACAAGTAGGCTATATTTCCCGTTGCACATTAGCTACCAAGGAATCCTAGGTGCAATTGAAACTTCCCATGGGCTATAGGAGGCTTTAGATCATTATTCTGCCGAAAGGGGCATATAGGTTACTGCCTCAAATGTGTCATGCTCTGCAATTTCAGGTTGGTTACAAGGACAGATCTGGAAGCACCAGAACTGGATAAGATGCTACAACAAACGACATGGTAAAGAACAAAGACTGTAAATATTAGATTGAAAATAAGTTTAGTAACTTGAGATCTTGATCACCCTTGTAGTGTCAGAATGCAGGGAGTTGTTCCACCTTGTAAATTTTTCATTCATCCTTAAGAGATGAGTCAGCTATCATGATTTTCAAAGAGTGAAACAATCGGTTGAGGAGAGGTCAGAGTTGCCACACACTTGAACTGCCATGAGAGATGCAATTTCAATTTGATCAGAATACTTGAAAAGGAAATTCATGTTCAAACTTGAAATGCGCTTTTGAGGAATCTAAATAAATTAAGATTTTATTTTATTTTTATATATATAAGTAAACAAATTAAGAACTAATAGCTAAAAGCCAGGTAGCTTGCTGTAATTGGAGCTGTTCTGATCACGAGCAACAACCAAATTAAGAACTAGGTAAACCAATGTTCCTTTTTTGGTTGCTTGGTTTGAGCTGAAAGAGAGCCTACAATTACACTTCTGATATAATAAAAAGGAATAGCCTCTTTCATAAAGTCCTACATAACATATCATTACCTTCTGTTGTCTATACTTCTCGCGTATAGCATTTAGGGAGCAACCATTGGAGTTCAGTTGCAAATCTTCCAGTGCAAGAATCGTAGTTTTCAATTCTGATGCATTGTAACTGGTATAATGTTCTAAAGTCGGATTCTGCATCAAATGCACATCAATAACATTTTCAATCATTTTTCTTTACGGAGAGGAAGCAAAACTTAGAATGGAAGAAAACACTTCAAAATTGCAGACCCATGGGTGCTCTGACTGATCGAGTGTCCATCTGGCAAGGAACACGGCAGCTGCAGCTATGAGGGAAGGTAGAAACTTTAGGAAGTTATATTCGAGAAGTGTCAATTCTGCTAAATAATTTGCCAAGAACTCAAGTTCGACAGAAGGAAGCTGCACAAAAAAATTAAAAACAAAAGAAAATTTAATTTCCTTTTGTATTAAATTGGTTTTCTAATTGTAATAAGAATGCCATCATCCAGAATACCTTGTAAGAAGCTTGTGCTGCTTGAATGAATCTCCTGAAAGCAAAATATTTGAGGATCAGAAAGATTAGCTAACTCACAGTTAGATGGCATTTTCTGAAAAGGGCAGTGCATTACCTGAGAAATGTTTTGGTGGTAGGAACAGATAGCTGAAAGTGCAAGAAATTCAAAACTTGACTCTCCAATTTCAATACCTGCCATTTGACATTAACAATCAGGGGTCTAATACACCGCTATGTCTGACTGATTATTCAGTTTGAATGAGTATGAATAGAACACCAAATGGATCTCAATGACTAACCAGAAGTATGGATGCCACAAATATAAATGTCAAATAGCCAAGAGAATACCTCTCCTCTCATGTAGGTATTGTCTGTGATGACACAAAATTCCTCCACTCTTGGTGCACAGATTTCCTCATACTTCCTTCAAGCCACAGCAGAAAATGACAGATCTTAGAAAACCCTTAATGATAAGGAAAAAGCATTAACAGATGTGACATCTAATGTTACCAGCATTACGAAGTGCTCAGAAGATTGGCTTATGTCAACCTCAGCACATCAAATTTTGCATTAAGAACTATGCAATGACAATACTAGAGAAGGCATACAGTACACCCATGCACGCACACAAACACGGAGAGATGTCAGATGTGTTTCATATGCCAACAACATCACACATGGCTTGAATCACAAGTTGTTTTCAAACAGAAATTTAATGAAATTTATATTTTTATTCAAAAAAGTTCAACTTTCACTTTTATTGTTATTAGAGTCTTATGCAAACCATAGTTCTGAATTGGAACCCTTTCAATGAACGAGAAAAACTTCCTATCCAAATTCAAATGTAGAAGACTATTGCATCTTGTTCCACTGGAACCACCACAAAAAATAAAACTTACGAGGCAATTAGCATGCATGTAACACCAAGTAACTGGAGTTTTGTTTTCTCAATATAGTTTTTGGAGAGAAACCGATCAATGAGATTCACTGTGAGGTAAAGTGTATCCGGAACGAGCTTATATTCTTCAGAAACCTGGAAGAGGAAATATTAATTGATAAGACAAAAGGCAAACCCATTGAACATCTAAAAGAATGAGATGAATAATGAGGCCATGGTTCAAGATCTATCCACTGTGTAACTTACAAATCAAATATATGTATATACACCCACAGACACACACAAACAGAGCATAATGGATGCCAAATCTTGCAAATAGAGAAACTTCTAAGAATCTTTTACAGCAAGATCAATTTGGATTATTACCTCCACAAGCCAATCAATCAGAATCCCCCGCATGCTTGGAGAGATATCTTGCTGCAACTTTTCCATATAATCAGTTGCTGGTCTACACTCGAGCTGAGGAAGGAGATTTTTACAGTAAGTTAGCATAACATGTCACTCCCTAAAAGTAAACTTGTAATTTAGCAATCTTTTGATTTCCCATAACCATTGTTTAAATGAAATGTTGACTTCGGATTGAAAAAACTAATATAAATAATTATTTTGATAAAGTAAACAAACTAATAAATATATAATACTGGAAAGTGGAAACTTTGTGTTTCTCTATCAAATGAGAGTTTACTTGCAAGCCGACAATACAATTTTCCAGAATCTTAATGATTATGCAGTGCCATACTACAGTCAGCACTGAGGATACCTCTCAACAATGAAAAGGTGGCAACGTCAAATTTTCAAGGTGTTTATATAAGGATATGTTTAAATCGTTCAATAAGTGTGATATGCTCTTAAGAATGGACAATAGGAATAAAATGAATTCAAATTGATAGTAATTGCAGCACAAACCTCTGCAACACTGGTATTACTGTATATATCAGGAGCATACAAGCTGCAGAGTTGAGGATCCTTTAGATTTGAATCAATATCCACAATGTCTAGACCATTTGAGGTTCCTGATCTCTCCCAGACCATATCTTCTGCAGTATGTAATATAAACAGCCTCAGCCTTGGGTTATTATATTCAGTACATACTGCTATAAACTAGATATATCTAACAACTAGTATTATTTTTTACTGAATATAATTTAGGAGAACTACATTCATCTTCACCTTCAAAATTATTACTTATAAAAAAAAAAAAAAATTAACTGATGGTAATCATGACATTCCTTCACTGTCAAAACATCAACCAGATGAATAATGTATTTACAAGGAACCGTATTTTCACATTCCCTACAGAACTTAGTTAAGTCACCATCCAACTTGGTCCATTAAACACTATGTTCACATAATGTTGCATCCTGGGGAGATGCAACAAAAAACAAACCTTTCTTTTGATCACTTTGGAGTCCGGCAGGTTTTGTGGAAGCCTGTACCAGAGGCATCTGATCTGCTAAACCATATTCCCTTATATTATAACTCATGCTTTTCTCTGCAGGCTCTTGCTCTTCTAAATTTACTGGTAATGAGATTTCATGTGATTCCACCATCCTTATTTTTGACAATTCTTCAGCTAATTTTGTTTTTGCATCCTCTTCCACAGGTGAAATCTCTGGAGTGACACCTGCAACCACCCCAGTGTTCTTCTTTGCACGACCTCTTCTATCCTGCTCACTAGCCTGTCAACCATAAATATCAATAATATTAAGTTCAGATGATTGAGCAATGATTGCTATTTTCCAACGAGTTAAGGTCTATGAGATAACTTATTGCCATAAAAACGTCTCTAAATTTTTACATGCAGGCAGTCCTAAAAATCACAACCAAGGGACGAGTTAGAAATATCTACACACTACTTCATAAGAATTAAACATATTTGGGGCAGCCTGCTATATATTTTTACACGCAGGCAATTGTGAAAACCAAGGGATGAGTTAAATATCTGCACACTGCTTCGCAAGAATTAATTGTACTTGGGGCTGACCACAATCCTATATATAGTCTAGATTGCCTGATATAAGCCCAATATGAGACTTAGAACACAACCACAACAGCACAACTCATTTTACACAATCTGATCTTGGTATCACATTCTATACCACTCAAATCCCTACAATGCCCACGAGTCACATTATTTTACCATGTTGACATTGATATCATTTATCATGAATCAGTGAAGTGCTCCCATATTTGAACGATACCTTATTTATGACATAGAACTTCACCAAGGCAAGACCCTTGGAACCCACCTTTAAGAATAAACCCCAACTACTTGACTTTACCTGCTAAAACTGTGTATTACGTAATTCAAGTGAACCCCAGGGCAAAACAGACTTGGGATGCCCGAGTGGGCCAAGTCTATTGGTCATTCCAAACCCGCCCTTTTACCATTGGAGTGCACCCTGACGAGTCATATCTGCACAATATCTCAGAGCGATTACTCGCAATTGAGATCCTTGTAATTGTGTAGCCCATGTTAACCTAATATATGCTTCATGTAGGACTTAGTACATACCCACACAACCCTTCTACTGTTCCGCACAATCCAATTCATGATGCTATAATCACTTTTATCGAATTCGAAGTTATAAGATAGAATAAGAAGAAAAACATATCGCATAACATAAAATCTGCTTTATGCTTATTAATTACAAACTAGATGATGGTCAATCCTTACTTGAGTTTTTGATGCATGGATGCAGTTCGCATCTGAATTTTCACATAACACATTCGTCACATCCCCAAGCACTGCCCTTCTTTTATGTTTTATGCCAGCAGAGGTAATCATAGCTTTGTTCTCATCCGCAGCTGCTCTTTTGAAATTTGAGGGAAGAACATGCTTCTGATCTTGCTTTAAGGAAGGTTTTGAGGGTGGGAATATCCCTCCTGATAGACCCAAGGCTTTAGCCCGTGCTCGTGTGATTCGGACATTAGATTCATCAACTTTGGCAGCAGTTATATTTTCTTTATTCATGTTTGCATGCATTGTAGAAGAGTATTGCATGAATTCAAACTGAAATCTTCTTCATTGAACCTGCAGTTCTAAGATCAATTCAATCCGAGATAATAGGAACAAGCAGCTGGTTGATAAGCTGGGAACAAAAACAATAAAAAATAAAAAGTAAAAATAAAATGAAATTTGTCCTTTCAACCCAAGCAGCATAACAATCCAGCCGTACCGAGTCTTTTAGTAATTTGAAAAACATAAACGAGAAAAACAAGAAGGGCTAAATCAGGGATGCACATCTTTCTTTGCCACTCATCATCAAGTTGGTAATGTTAAAACGTGGGCCATCATCTTCATAGCATAATGGTGAGAAGTCTATTCGATAGGCAGACGTTTCTATCAGCCAACTATGGGAGGCACTTGCCATTAATCCATTTCATCCTCCTTGCCAGAGGCAACAACCACTCCGGTTTTTTTTCCTTGCAGATGAGTGATGGATATAAAGACTACAGTAAATTCTTAAGATACGAAAACAAATCTTGTCCACGGAGGAACTCGTGCTAGAAACTGAAATGCAAGCAGCCTAACATCTAAAATTTAAGTTGCAATTCCAAAAATGAGGTTCAGAACGTAGCGTTGACTGGAAAACAAAACCGAATAGAAAAAAAATATTAAATAAAATTAAAAAATAAAGAAGCTAAAAACTAAACAAGTGACCTCTAACAAGAAGATAAAAAAGGTTGCCATAACGCATTTGGCTCTAGCTCTTCATTACTCTAATCCTCTGTTTCTCTGAGAAAAATAATTGATGTAAAATTCTCCTTTGACTAGAACCTGGCCTGAAAAAACGCCAAGTTGGTCGCAGAAGGCCCGACCGCGTAGATGGCATTCTACTTTTCCCTCGAGTTCAAAAAAATAGGGAGAAAATAAACAAATCCTTTTTTTCCTCTTCGAACGAGTTCTCGGGAACCAAACAGAGATTTTAGAACCCAACCAAAACCCTAACTTCTGAGAGACTTTTCCCTACTAATGCCCCGAAAGCCTAAAACCTTCTGTAATAACTTTGAAGGTGCCGAATGAACAAAACACCTGATTAAACTCTTTGACACGATTTTTTCCACTAGTTCCGCCGGGATGAGAAAATTAAGAAACACACAAGGAGACTAAGTACTTAAACAAACTCTCAAAGCCAAAAAAAAGAGGGACGAGAAAAATATATATATAGAGAGAGTTTTGGTCACCGATCTACGTAGCGAAACTGGATCGAGAAAGTTTCCACGGAATCCAAGGAACATCATCGACCCGAAAACGAAGACAATGTGCGATATGGAGCTCCAATATACGAGAATTACGAAGTTTTGACGGAAAAAAATAAAACAGAGAGAGAGAAGGATTAGAAACATGCGAAGGAGAGTGTGGAAGAGCTGAGCTTACTGTGTGATTGGGAGCTCCGAGACCTTCAATGGTGGCCTGGGAAAGCTCTAAGCCTGAAGAGTGTGTGGGGTTGGAGAGAGTGAGAGAGCGACTGGGAGAGGCTGCGTGGATATAAGCGGAGCTAGAGCGGGACGGATGTACAGTTTGAACTTCCAAATTCCAGAGGTCAAATTTGTGTTTATTTCCGCCACCCTTTTTGCTGCTTCCACGATGTCCTGTCTAGTGTCTCGATGTCTCCTCACTCTCCCTATTTTTATTTTTATTTTTTTTTATTTTTAAATCTTTTCAACGGTGCTGGAATTTATTTTTATGAGTTCGACCTAATTTTTGAATAATTAATTTTATCTTTTATACAGTATATATATATATATATATTTTGTTATATGTGTTTATATAAAACTTTATAAATAAGTGTACCAATTTTGATTGAGAGGGGCTCTGAATCTATTTCATCTTATTATTATAATTTTTATAAATTTATACACGAAATAAATAATTTAATTTTGTAAAATCTTAAAATAATAATAATATTTTATTCAACTTCTATCTTAACCCATTATTCAAGTTTAACCTAAAAGAAAATTGACAAATTCAAATGAGGAATAAAAAAACAGTGTCTTGAGTTTTAAAAAATGATAATTTATGACTCTTAAAAGTTGTTGAGGTCAAACATTTTAAGAAAAATAATATTTTTTTAAAATGTAATGCCAATAAATTTCAAGTTTTTCAAATTTTTAATTTTTTTATAAAAGGATACTCGCCGAAAGACTTTAAGGTGAAAAATGTTTCATCTCATTTTATCTCATCATTATAATTTTTTCAAATTTTCAATCAATATATAATAAATAATTCAATTTTTTCAAATCTAAAAACAATAATAATATTAAAAAATAATATTTTAACAATATTTTTTTTAACTTTCATATAAAATCATCTCATCTCATTTTTAAATTCAAATCAACCCTAAATAATATTATCAGACAAATCTCTCGAGAGTAATAAGAATTCCCTTATAAAATAATATTATAGTAATGATACTAAATTCATAGATGGTGATAAAGAACACGAGTTTCATCTTTATCATCACGATCGCGAAGATTCAAATTCATGACGACTCGTAAGGTGATTGGTGCAATGTGAAATCTAAAAATGGAATGTTAAATATTATATGTACAAAAATGTTAAAAGATTAATAAGCCAATCTGCATGGTCTCTTAAAATTACATAACAAAAAGGGTAAGAAAGAGGGAGAGAGAGATCTAGCGTTGATCATTTTTCATGCACCATGACAGTGCCTAGAGATGGCATAAAAGGAAAATAAAATCTAACTTGAAAAGAATCAAAACTAGCAATCTACCCTTCAACAAGTTTGTACACTGCAACTTTTAGGAGATGTCAATGTTTCTCGAGAACTGAACATAAAATAAATTTATAAATTGACATGTCTTTATAAAATTCATTAAATTTATTTTATAATAAAAATAAATTTATAATCTGACGTACCACATCAAATCACGTCAATTTATAAGTTTATTTTTATAGAATCTCTAATGTATTTTTCATATTTCCCTTCTTGTCTTGTTCCATTTTTTTCCAGCAAGGAAAGGATGAATCCAGGCTTTAGAGTAGGAATAATAGAAACTCAATTGGAAAGATAGAAAAATGGCTCTTTCATGCTTTTGACTTGCCTTACGGAAATGATAACCTTTTGCCATGTCAATGATTTTTCTTTTGAAATTGGCTGATCTGGGAAAGGACGCTGTGAGTAGGACCAGTTTTTTATTTTTTATTTTTATTTTTAAAAAAATTAATTAATCCAGTTGTCAAAGACCTACCCATCATAAATGGAATCACATTCAAAATTTTCGAAATTATTATTAATTTTAAAATAATAATCCATGCCCATGAGGGTCCCTCCAAAACGTCCTACAGATTGGGGCACAATGAAGATGGGGGACCAACACTCTGCATAAAAAATATTTTTTATTTTTTATTACAACCCATCTGCGAGTGAAGACAATTTTTGAAAAAATTATTAATTATTTTATTTTATAAAAGACTAGAGAATTTATTGTAGACAGTCACCATCAAATGCTATATACATTGGTGCTTTTGTGTGGCGACCATGAGAATCTGTTTGGAAAACTGGAAAAAAGGGGTTGAAAGAGAGAATTTGAAAGCTAGGAAGGCCCCCCCAACTGATGTAAAATAGTTAAAGGGTTAAAGCACTTAAAAGTAGTATTTAAATCGAATTTGAGAGGACGTTCATATTCATCTTAAGTATTAAAAGTCGTAATATAAAAGAAGATAAGAGATGGAGCTAAAGCAAAAATACCATATATCAACTTTACAGGAGCCATAGACATGGCAGACGCTCCTGTTGTCACATTCCACTGAATCCTTGGCATTTTTTTTTTTTAATATTTATTTCAAAGGGAGAAAAAAGAAGAACCTCTACATCTATAAAAATATATCATAAAATAAATTTACAAATTGATATAAATTCATATGATACGTTAGATCTATTTTATAATTTATTATATAACATCAAATTACGTCAGTTTATGAGTTTAATTTTGTGGGTTATAAAAAAAAATAATGATGGAAGATATTATAAAACATCTCATGCGCCACGGACTGTTATTAGCCAACATGCCCTTATATTTCTGCAGAATCCGTCTTGTTTTCAAAGCTGGAGCCTTGAATTAATCCGCTATACTGTACACATTTTTCTTTACACTTTACCAAATCCATGCTTTCTTAGGTTTAGTTTGTTTTTAGAAAACATCTCATCTCACCTCATCATTATTTAAATCTATATATAAAATAAAATAAACAATTCAATTTTTTCAAATCTCAAAATAAAAATAATATTAAAAAATATATTCTAACAATATTTTATTCAATTTTTTAACTTTAATCTCAACTCATCTCTAAAAACAAACGAACCCTTAATGTTATGAGGTGAAATGGCAGCAGAGTGGAGCGCTAGAAGGCTATAAAAGATGAAAAAGTCTATTATGCTGCCCCCAAAATGACCGCTCCATTGGATCGCTCAATATTTTTTATTTATTTTTACTTAATAATGAAAGAAATAATTTTAAGTGTATTGATGTATTTTTTTTTATTATTTTAAAAATATTAAAAAATATGAATAGAAAAAAAAATTATTTTGTAACTGTCAGTAACATTGAGCGGTACTACTCAATAAAAGATAGTTTAGAAGGACGAGTGAACAAGAACTTTCTCCCGTGCCCCCACAATCAATGCACAAAGAAAATGCTCTTAAGAGCTGAGGATGCAATATTGTAAAATCTTATGCATACCCTATAGTTTACCAATGCTCCAAAATGCGAAAATGATACACCTACAACTATTTTACATTACTTTATAACTCATTTTAAATAAAAAAACGAAAACAAGGGCCAAAAGCCACCAACTTTCCACGACTCTGAAACGAGAGAGGCTCCTTGAAAGACCTTTGGCCATAGGCAGCGAAACTCATGCACATGCACATTGTGTAGATTGAAATTCCAAAATCAATTCCAAAGAATTTAAAGGAATCTGTAATAGGGATAAAAGTCTTTGTAGCATGTGTTTGTTTGTTGTTTGGACAAGTTGTTTAGGGACCATGTGCTTTCTGCATGAATAGTTAGAGCTAGGGGCATCAAATTGATATCGTAACTAGTTGAGGAGCTCTTTATAATTGCAGGCTCTTGTCCTCTTTAGATGGGCTTAAAGGAGAAAAGTAAAGGCAGAAATGTATAGTCCCTTTTCGACTGTCTCCATTCATTTGCACCCGTGAATCCTTCAATTTTAGGAAGCTCGATCGGGTTATAATGTGTTTGTCATGGTCCCCCCCACCCCAACTTCCCATTTTCTTGGCAAACATCTCTTATGTTATTATAATATTTTTTTTCAAAAATTCAAATTTTTGAAAAACTCGAAATTCAAATAAAATAATATTTTCCAGACAGATAGTAAAATGAGTTGTAAAATAATAACTTTGTAAACACAAGATGTGTTAAAGTCTCGTTTGTTTTCATAGATAAGATGAGTTGATATTAAAGTTAAAAGTTGAATAAAATATTATTAGAATATATATTTTTAATATTACTTTTATTTTGAGATTTGAAAAAATTGAATTATTTATTTTATTTTGTGTGAAAGTTTGAAAAATTTGTAATGATAAGATGGGATGAATTAAGAGGAGTTGTAAAAACAAACGAGGCCTTACTTTCCTTTGAAAACAAGCTAGCCATTTATTTTGTTAGGGTAAAAGCCATACTTCCCTTTGAGGATGGATTGATGGAAGGCTGTCATGCCCCTTTCCTTTTGTGCCTTCAGCTGATTTGGAAGTTCGCTCTCATAGATGATACCTAATTTTCCCTTCCTTCTTTCCGCCGCTAGTCAAAGGCTGTAGTTAATGTTGTGCAAGTGTTTTATGAGTGTCAGCCTGCAATCTCATTCTCCCCATTTTGACAGGAAAAGCAGTGGAAAAGTAAAAGGAAACCCTTAAATTTAAGCATCCGGAAACTTTAAAGGGATCATATACTTTTCCGCTGCCCGATTTATTTTAATTAAAGGGGATGTCCAAATGGGAATGAGGGGTTGAGTTCCTCCGTGAATGGGCCTGGATTTCAGAAATTCATGGTATCTCCAGACTCTAGTTTCTATGAGAAATCAGAACTGGTGAAAAATCATTTATTCCCTTATTTATCATCTATTGGACAACAGATGGAATAGTGAAAAGCACAAAAAACTTCCTACTTTTAAGAAAAAGCAGCATACATAGATACTGGTTACATCTGCACAAATCTGCATGCCAAGCCAAGAATTTTAAATATTTTACCTACCAGTCTTGGGTGTTTTGCATATTTTTAACTTAATAATGCATCCGCTTCTGCAATAAATAATTGGCTTCATTCAAAAATAGCAGTGGGGCTCGGCTCTTAATTACTTCTTCCACTGGGGTATCCTCTGAACCACTACCTGCAAAGAACAATCACAAAAGAGAACCATTGAGTCTGTCAAATGCGCGCTCTAAGCTTGTATCTAGTATTACTTCACGCTCAGAGCTTGTCTATTTGAGACTTGTACAAATTATTTCTCAATTTATATATATCCAGACTAGAGTAACTTAAAAGTCGGAATACACGTAGCAGGTTAAGGTGAGGTTTGGATAGTGAGATGAGATGAGATGGTTTTAGATGAAAGTTAAATAAAATATTGTTAGAATATTATTTTTTAATATTATTATTGTTTTGAGATTTGAAAAAGTTGAATTGTTTATTATATTTTGTGTGAAAATTTGAAAAAATTGTAATGATGAGATAAGATGAGTTGAAGTGATTCTTGAATCCAAACCGGGGTATACACCAAGTATTGATCTTTCTGCCGGCAGTGAACCAAGAAATTACATAGAAATCACAGACCTCCATGTTAATCACCCATAAGTCAAAAGCACTAGTTCTTCTTTTTTCTTTCAATAGATAATGAAGCAAAACTACATGGTCTGGCTAAGGAAGAAAAGCTCCAAACATAAAAAAATATCCTTAAACATACTTGTCCAATCCTACTAGAAAACCAAAATCACAACTGTCTAGAGAATAAAAGTATAATGCCCCATGGGAGGCCCAAGCCACATTTGGGCCTATACTCCAAAAGAAATAGTCAATGATACAGTTAAGTTCCATTGGAACCATTATAAAGAGCAATAATTTCTCATTCTCAAACAATGTGGGATCCCATATGTACCACATACCCTTATCACTATGCATGGGGTATCAAAAAAAAAAGGAAAGAGTTGACATGATACCTCTTTTAAGGCAGTACCTACGGAAGTAAATAATCTCACTAAAACTTGTATACTTTGGGTATCATATATGTAACATTTTAACATACTTAAAGCATGGATATTAGAAACTAATGAAGAATAAATTGTTTCAAAGAGTACCTTGCCAGAATTTTCCTTATTTCCCACAATAGTTTGACAAGCAAGCCTCCAAGATTCAGGTTTCTGTACATAATAACCCAGGTTAGTTAAACTAGCCATCACTTTAAAAATTAATTACATGATGAACCAAAGAAAATCGAAACACAGCAACAGACTATTTATGTTAGCTATAATCAGTTCGAATGCCATCATTTTTTGTATAGAAGCAACAGGTTGTTTGAACTCTATATTTAGCACTCCTGCAACCTTTTACAAACCATCATTATCATTTAGTTTAGCACTTTACCAGCTATGGAATAAGCACGAAAGGTTGAGAACTTGAGAGTGTTAATAAGAAGCACTTTCAACTAAGCTCAAAGGCAATTGAGCAAGAGAGATAAGAGAGAGTGTTTGCCTTCTTCAGATACCGGAGCTCTGTATTTGTTCTTTCATTTAAAAGATCCTTTCCATCAATAATCTGCAAAGCAGAGGACAACGAAACTGCGTGAAATTAGAAAACATTACCATTTAAAAAGTGACTGTATCCAAAATATGTTCAACTGGTTTGCTTCTGTTTGACTCGTATATTCCTCATCCCCCCTATCAATACACACACGCACACTAAAACACTCCAGTACTACATTGGGAATATGAATAATACACATAAGAGTGATTAGGTAATAAAAAAATAATGGTTGCTTAGTCCCACATTGACTACCTAATATATAAAATTCAGCATTATAAATGATTATAGGGAAGCTTCAAATTGACCAGTCATTATGGAATTATAGCGCAGATGTGGACAGATTGTGTACAAACCTGGAAACATGTTACTTCCTAAGAACATAACTGTTCTTTGAACTTCGAAAGCGTCACAAAAGTTTCAACTTAAGAAATACATAAAAGATGTCATGTGCCGGATGAATGTCAGAATTATACCTCCACAATGCAAGTTCCACAGCTTCCACCACCACCACAATTCATCACTTTTCCCTAATCAAGTTTGTAATCATCATCTTTTACTTTTGGACCATTTAAAATAAAATTAAATATATATACAAGATCAGGAAACATATTAGTAGAAAAGACAGCTTCCTTAGGGTAGAACTACAATCATCCCCGACAATAATAATTGGAGAAGAAAAGTACACACCAATGTGTCTGGTGCGATTAAAATTATGATCATCCATGACAATCATGATTGGAGAAGAAAAGTATACAACAGGTTGTTAGTGCAAAAGACAGTGCCGGGCTGGTGGGCTTCACTTAGTTCTGCAAGTAGGACTGTTCATTCGGTCGGATTTTTTTATTTTTATTTTTCTGATACTGTTTAGTGCATAGCCGATTACAACTAAATCCGGTACTTCCAAGTAAGTTTTATGGAGGGATAGGTATTTCTTTTTCTTTTTCCGATATTGAGGCAGTGATTGTCAAAAATCGATAAATAGGGATAATTGAACGATGGCTGGTTACAAGAAAAACACTTACATACGTGGCGTAAAGTTCGATTTTGTTATCCAACATGATGTTCCTCAGCAGCTTCTCTCCACTGATAGCTTTGGCTTTCTCCACCGGATACGACCCGTCGTTCCCAGACTTCGGCTGCCAAAACCACAACCACAAATATGTTAAGCTTTACATTATCCATTCCCAAATTCTGTACTTTCAAAAGAAAAAAAAAAAAATGAAACATTTTGAATGTGTAATGCACCCCTATGAAATCGAGCTCGATTTCAGGCTTTCCGGGTGGAACCGACAATGATTCTTCTGGCGAATTTGCAGCTAACGGGACTGAGATGGATTTCTTTCGGCGGTGGACCTTGACGGTGTTCCCGTAATTTCCGTTGCCAAATGATAACTCCGGTGGCCGGAAAGACGAGGAAGTGAAACTCAGGGAAGCCATTATATAATATATATTAGCATTCGCTTTCTCGCTGTTGTCTTCTCGTTTCAAGGAGCAGCTGCCTAGTCGAAGATAGAGGTATCTAACTGACATGAATCTCTGATATATCGTTTGTCTCAGCAGTCTCGCTTTTTGTCTTGTACGATGGCAACGACGTCGTTTCACATTCCTCGAATCATATTGATTGTTCCGATCAATGTTGTGACGACATTAAAGACGTTCACTATGTCGAGCTCTCGTTTATGCAGCGATATTCTTCGTCACAATATGTTTTCATAAAATTTTGTCCATCCATCCCGCTTGTTTAGTTTTTCGTCACTAAAAGTCTGCCCAGATATGATTACTTATTAGTAGTTGTCGCGGGTTCGTAACTGTTCACGCACAGAGTAGCTCCGTCCTAATGCCGTCGCGCGGACCTAGCCGTTTTCTTTCTCTATATTTCATCCTTTTCAAACCAAACTCGAACCCTTACATCAAAACCGTTGGTCGCCGATTCTCCTCCGACCAACAGCGGCTATTCGTTCCCGGTAACCCCCTTATCAAGTGGCCTCCACTGCCCCATCCACCCTGCTCTCCAACAACACCAAACCCTATCCCTAGCACCGACCCCGACCCCGACTCTTCACTCAGTGACTTCTCCACCATTTCTGACCTTCTTACAGACCCTAGCATCTCTCCCGGTATATCCCTCGAGGCTGCATTAGACCGTACAGGGATTGAACCGAACCCGAGTCTGGTACAGGCCGTACTCGATCGTTTTGATCATTCCCCCAGATTACTGCACACACTCTTTGTTTGGGCGAAGAAGCAGCCTGGGTTTAGATCCTCTGAGACGCTTTTCAACTCAGTGATCAATGTGCTAGGGAAATCTAAGAAGTTCGATTCCGTGTGGTCGCTGGTCCTTGATCGGATTGGTGGAGATGAGAAACCGCCCGCTTTCGTTTCTGGGGACACTTTTGCGATTATGATCAGACGCTACGCTCGCGCAGGTATATACATAATACAATATGCTATTGGATTTGCAAGTAATTTGACTATGAAATTTGGCTTTGCTGATTTTTCAAACTGGAAATTCTGGAATTTTATTGTTATCTGAATGGGGACATCTGGATTTTCATTTTCAAGGCTTTTGTTGGTGATATTTGATATATGGACCTGAAACTATGACTGCTAGATTTGTGATCCTAATATTATGCTAAACTTCTGTAGGTATGACTCAACCTGCAATCCGGACGTTTGAATTTGCTCGTAATTTAGACCCAATTCAAGACTCGGATTCAGAGATGAGTTTGTTTGAGGTTTTGTTGGATTCCCTCTGCAAGGAAGGCCACGTGAAGGTAGCTTCAGAATATTTAGATCAGAAAAGGAAGTTGGATCCAAATTGGGTTCCGTCGGTACGTGTTTATAATATACTGTTGAATGGATGGTTTCGCTCGAGGAAGCTCAAACAGGCAGAGCGGCTTTGGGAGGAGATGAAAATGGATGATGTGAAACCAAGTGTTGTGACATATGGTACTCTTGTGGAAGGGTACTGTCGGATGCGTCGTGCTAAAATAGCGATTGAGTTGGTGCATGAGATGAGACGGGAGGGAATTGAGCCAAATGCTATTGTGTATAATCCTATAATTGATGCACTGGGGGAAGCCGGGCAGTTTGTGGACGCAATGCGGATGTTGGAGCGGTTTTTGGTTTTAGAATCAGGGCCAACTATCTCGACATACAATTCTCTGGTGAAGGGTTTTTGTAAGGCAGGAGATCTTGTAGGGGCAAGTGAGATCCTTAAGATGATGATAGGTAGGGGCTTCATCCCGACTGCTACAACCTATAACTATTTCTTTAGGTATTTCTCTAAACATGGGATGATTCAGGAGGGTATGAACCTTTATACCAAAATGATCGAATCTGGTTATGCACCAGATCGGCTTACTTTCCATCTTTTGATGAAAATGTTGTGCGAGGAGGAGAGATTAGACTTGGCAGTTCAAGTTAGCAAGGAAATGAGAGCTAGGGGATGTGATATGGACTTAGCAACAAGCACTATGTTGGTTCATTTGCTTTGCAAAATGCATAGATTGGAGGAGGCCTTTGCAGAGTTTGAGGATATGATTCGAAGGGGTGTTATTCCTCAGTATCTTACTTTCCAGAGAATAAAAAATGAACTAAAGAAACAAGGAATGAATGAAATGGCACAGAGACTGTGGGACATGATGTCTTCTGTCCCTCATTCAATGAACTTGCCGAATACATATCGTGGGGATGGAGATGCATCACGTGCAAGGAGAACATCTATAATCCAGAAAGCCGAAGCAATGTCTGAGTTGCTAAAGACTTCTAAAGATCCCAGAGAGCTTGTTAAGTGGCGTGGTTCGTCCAAGAATGTTGAATTGAATGCAAACAAGTTGATAGAAGATATCAAGAAAAAGCTGACACGACATGAATCTCCAAGTACTTAAACCAAGAGCCAGCACAAGGAGTAAATGGCTCTTTAATTGCACATGCAATAGGATGAGCTTAGATATTGAATTGGGAAGACAAAAAGCTTAGATTTCAGCCTGTGCAGCAATCTGATGGATGACTAAAATCGAGCTGCTCAAATCAATACTGAACCCATCAGCACGTGCAGGCTTTATTTGTGGGGGATAAAGTTGAAGAAAAAGCGGGATCTGAGTTGGATGCCATGAAAGGTGAAAACAGGACGGTGCGTTGTATTGTGGATTATTAAATCAAGTTTTTGTAGGAATATAATATGCAAGATATTTTTGGATTTGAAATGGAGTTGGAGTGTTTTTTATGTTGCAATCACTTCCACCATTTCTTCTTTCACCAAAGATGGCTTGGGCATCGGTTAATCTGTTTTCTTGGTTGTTAAGAGTTCTGACCAGTCTCTGCTGAAAAGCTATCTGGTTTGTGTTCTTGTGGAAGCCAGCCTTATAAATATTGGGTCTCAAAAGTGCCAAGGCAAGTGTGTGATTCAGGAAGCGATGATGAAACTGTAATTTCCCTTGTAAATCAAGCAGACATTAGTTTTGATGGGACTCCCGGCCTATCAACAGTTGCTAAGAAGGGATTGAGGGTGCTCGATGAACCACTCCTATCTGCAACAAAATTGCTGTATAACTAGTGTTGCATTGTCTGGGATAGAAAACGTCAATACCAGACGGTCCAGACACGATGTTGGTTTGTGAGCTTATCTCTCAGGACGACCTGCAAGATGACCTTCGGATTAAATTGCTTCGGTAACATGTTTCTTGCTAGCCCTGGTCATACTAATGATTTCCCATATATCACATAGCGAAGCAAATTGTTAAGAGGATCGATTCTTTTGTGGAATCCTGCCTAGACTATATATATGGTTAGACCTCTTCTTCTTTGTATACTTTTTGTTGCCTTGAAATTGCCTGCTCTTTAGCCTTTCTTTTCGAATTCTTGGTAGTACTTGGATTTGCTTACTAGTCTTTTTTTTTTTTTTGGGGGGGGGTGGGGGATAAGGAAAGTTCAAAGGAAAGAACAAAGGATGTTGTTATTTCTTGTCTTGGGACCTCAGATTAACAAAATCAAGTCACATCCAAGAGGTTGACAAGACCAAAATTGTCTGAGTTTTGAAACGCGTAGTTGGGGGGGGATTGGACGGAAGGCACAAATGTCTTACCGTGAGAAAGCATCAGGAAACAGTTACCCTGTGGAGTCGAGGCTTAGGCAATACGTTATTATTATGCTTTTTGACTAATAAATAGTGGTGAGCAGCAATGTGTGTAGGCATACCAAATTGTCTTTAGAAATTGCAAGGCTTTTTCCTAGGTGATAATCTTTTTACCGGACCAATTCTAATCAACGTAAAGTTGACCTTTGCTTTGCGTATTGTTGATGACACTCTTTTCTTCTGTTCTGTTTTAAATCATTGGAGAAAACATGGCGTGCACGAGGGAGGGAATGGAATGGAATGTGATCCAATGAGAGATAAGAGTTGATGAAACTTGTATGGCCCACATCTGAGACAACCACAGCTGACTATTCTGATTTTACTCCTCGTTTTCAAGTCGTTAATGTATTCTGATTATACTTCACGGTTGGTTTTATCTCATGAATATTGTGGTATTGGAGATGAACGATGGATGCCACTTGAATGATGAATCCACGTGAATTGGACCAAATTTCCTTAAAACGTGGACAGTGTGATCGGGAGAAATATTGGGTTTATAACAAACATTAAAGTAAAACTCATAAATTAATGTCATTTTTTTTTATTATAAAATAAATTTAACTAACCATAATAAATCACGTGTTTGTTATTTCCCCATCACCCCCTTGTTATTAGTGGCCATTGCTTTCTGCACCACCGCCACATCGCACCACTCTAACAAGGAAGGAAATAGTATTTGACGACAACAAGAAGTTCCATTAGATTTTATTTTAGTAGACAATCATCATCTCTTTCAGAATAATTTATGAGTAAATTCAAAGAATAAACAAATTTTAATTTTAAATATAGTGGAGTTGAAGCTCAGACACGTGAGCACACAAACCCACGCCCCAACATTTAGGACCCGTTTGAACTTTGGACCGAATTGATTCGATATAATTTTTAGCTGTATCTAATATATAAATTTTTAATTTTTAATTTTTAAATTCATCTCAATTTAAAATTTTTTATAAGATTTATAACTTTTTTTCAACTTTTATATATACAACTCATAACTTTTTTTAAATTTTTGGTATAAATTCATCTTATCATTCAGATCAGAATTCACGTCATCCTCTCTACTCTATTTGTAAAGAAATTCAACTTATCTCAAGTAACTCACGAGCAAATGTCTATTCTATATTCTCAGAACAAAACAACTGAACACTAACGAGAGAGAGAGAGAGAGAGAGAGAGTGAGAGACAGGAGAACCTTTTGCTTTTTAATTTATTATCCTTGATTTTTATTGTTCTCTGTCTCTCTCTCAAGAAAAGCCTGATTCTCTCTTCTTCTCGCTCTCTAGTCTATCCTAGCCTTTTGTTTATTTATTTATCTTTTCAGAAAATCGTGCTCTTCTCTCTCTGGCTTTCTGGTTTTTCTCTCTATAGAAGAGAAGTTATGCAGAAGAATAATATGGGGATGAAGAAGCAATGGCCATACAAGTAATGGCTCAGCAGTCCACTATGCCCAACAATGCTAGTACCAATGCTAGTAGTAACAGTTCGAGCCAAACCCAACAACCTCAATTAGCTAAGACAATGTTCCATGACTTTCTGGGCATGAAGAAGCCCACCGATTCACACATGGGTCTTGCCCCCAAAGCCGCGGAGTCGCCTTCTGCCTCCGCATCTCTAGGTGCTTCCTCTGGTGGTGGCCGTGGCCTCATCTCCACCACTTCTGATTTGGGTTCCGGTGAGTCACTCATACTCTCTCTGCTTCCTCTGCTCTTTGTCGGTTAGTGGCTGCTTTTTTATTTTCAACTACTGTTTGTTTTCACGTCCTTCGTAGTTTCGGATGGTTTTGTTTTGGCTTTTCTTCATTTTGATTGACAAAAACGTTTTTTTTTTTCCCACTCTTGTTTATTCATCCGGCGACTCTAAGAAATTTCTCTGTTTCTCAGTAGTTTCATGGGTTATTTGATTAATATTTGGAGACATACGGTGTGCTTGTGTGTGTGTCCCTGTAATAAATTGAATAGTCTTGGCTTTCATCAGGTGATGTTAGAAACTCTCTCTCTCTCTCTCTCTCTCTGTGTCATAGTGGGGTGGGTGTCTTTGTTATGGGTTAGGCCTAGTGAAGTCAATAAGGGCTTAGTTGCTTTCTAGGTCATTGCCCTCTCTGCTTTATTTGCACGGGTATTTTTGTATCCGTTACACCTTTTCACTTTTTTTCTCTTTATGGCTTTTCTTGATTATGTTTAAACTTCTTCCTTTGTGATTACGCGTATTAAATTTTGTATCTAGTGCTTAGTGTTTCGCTTTTAATGTGGTTTCGTACGTTTCTTTACTTATTTTTGCTAACCCTGATAAATAAAAGTGTCTTGAACGTAATTATGGGAGATTTTATTCTCACTACAAAGTGAGAAGTCTAATTAAGCATCTTGTTATGCTCCGTACTTGTCGTTGTTTTGCTGAAACTGCGATTTCAGACAGATCACATCAGTATTGTTGCTCTTTCTATTGTTGTTGTAGTTGTCTTTGTTATTATTATTGTTATTTCCGATCTGGGATTTTGCACATCTAAATCAAAGTTTCCTCGTCAATTTTTGTAGAGAGACAGGTTGGAAATCATCTCGAAGGGATTCCATTCTATGGTCCAAGGAGTGATATTACTGGCCTGAGATAAGTAACAGAATAGCAGGAAGTAAGCGAAGTCATCCTGATTCTGCTTTTATGGGGTCATTTAGGGATGGGATCATAAACTTGGATCATGACTCACTTGAGAACTCACATTTGATTAAGGTGTGAAGTATAATGATTTTTGTTTCTCTATTCTCAAAACAAGCGCCACTGAATTCCATATGTGGATTTGTGTTCTCTTATATTGTTATCATGTTCTACTGCAGTTACTCCGAAATGGAGCTGGGGTGGAGCGACATAGAAGGTCCAATGATGATGAAGTGTTATTTGCTATGCAGCCACTAAGGCCAACTTCTGCTTCTCTTGTGTCTCAGCCTCCCACTGGAAGTAGAGCTGATGCTAATGTCTCCAAATGGGATTGGTCTACTTCTATGAATGCTGGCGTTGCAGTAAAATATCCCCCGCGTGGGGGTCAATTTGCACCTATCCTGCATCAGGTACCTTCAAACAGATTCAGGGACGCCACTGCCGGTCCTTCATGTATCTCACACTCAGCTGCTGATGAGGGATCTAGAACTGGAAAGAAAGGCCCTGGAATTTTGAGTTCCATTAATGCCACTAGTGGTGCGCCTGAAAGAAACTCACCTGGAGTGCTTCCAAGTGGCAGCAGACAGAAGTCTGGGACTACTGTGTTAGAGCCAGAATCTTCTGCTCCTCCAGGGTAATTGAAAATACTGTCGATTCCCAGCTCTGTATCTCATTTACATTTTTCATTTTAAGAGGGGACTACACCACACCGGGGATAGGGGAAGGAGTATATACTTGATGTTATGTATTTGTATCTGCTGTGTTTGCAGTCGATTTGGGCCAACACCTGCTAGTCGACAGATGACGATATTTTATGGCGGTCAAGCTCATGTTTTCGATGATGTCCATCCCAACAAGGTTTGTATTCTTGTTCTCTACCAGTGGCGGAGGTATCTTTGTTTGATGTTATTGTTTTCTACCATTTCTACTGTCAGGTAGATGAATAAGCTTTTAAGCATGTCATTCTATAGTCTCTTAGTTGAATAAACTTATGGTGATTGCTTGACCTAAATTGGTTATGTTGGTAAATTATTTGGGAAATTACATAGTTGATTAGTATTAAATTGGCTTTTCACAATTGCCTGCCACTTTCTGTAAAAATTGCCTGATTTATAAAACACGAGACATATTCCAGTGCATTTCCCCCAGCTGTACTCTCCTATAATGATATTGTTGTGCTATTCACAGTGCTGGTAGAGGATTGATAAAAATGCTTGGAACTCACAAAGCCTCATGGCTCATACTATATTTAAAATTTTTGGCAAAGCTGGTTGGAAGATTTTTTTTTTTTAATTGCTTCTTAGGTTTTCTAGTAATAATTTTGTCAAAATTCTTTTATAAATCTGTACTTCTGAAATTTACTGACGGTTAATTCCTAAATTTGCTAATCTGCATGCAATAGCAGAAATACACAGCTATAAGTTGCAATGCAAAATCTTTTGAGAGTTACTGGAAACCTATTTAGAGCTACTCTCAAAATGTTTGGCACAAATGCTGATAGAAAAACTCTGTTGGCTAGCATTTAGGTTCATGAATTGCAAAAACTTTTATGAACTGTTCACATTCTTGTTATGGTTTCCGAAAGATCTAAGATTACTCGCTCATGGACTGGTATGATATCCAGAGATTTGAATTAATGTTTTACTAAATTGCAAAAAACTTTTCTGTTTTAAAAAAGCTTTAGTGATATGAAACGACCATCAAGAAACAAGGCTTTGGTGCTGAAGTAACATGATGTCCATGTTGCTTCTTCAACTAAACCTAAGCCACAGAGTCAAATCAGTTTAGGATACTTATTTGTTGGTCTTTCTTGCTGAAAAGTTCTGTAGGTCTTTTATTGGATTTGTGTCATAAATTGCATGGGACATGTACTAGCTTGTTTTGATGAAAAAATTGGGCTTGCATTTACTTGTAATGAGTTCCCAGGTGTCAAATGAACAAACCTTTCAATATGCATGGTAGTGTACCATGAAAGCTTGGAGTCACTTGCTAGGTATACATCACTTGTGTCAAATTGGAACATCTTCTTTACACCATAAGCTCTTGGCCTTCGGACGTAAACTTTATTTACCAGATTGCCATGTTGCTGCTAGAGAATTTGTGTGCAGATCATTTTTTTTTGTAAGTAATTATAGAGAAGTTCATGATATTCATATGCCAATTATCATGCCTAACCTAAATATTTTTCCAAAAGCATTCGGTGCTTGCAAAATGTCAGCAAGCTCCAATATTGAAGTACAGGCAATACGTTTATGCACACTTGTTGAACTCTTGATTTGTTCACTCCTACATTACTAGATTATCCTTAGGGAAGTCTTGATGAGGCATTTCCACTCATCCTGTTTGTTGTGGTATTTGTTTTGGGCCTCCATTGGTCAAAGTTTATCATTCTTGAATTGGCATTCTCTGTCCTGGAATAATGTATCCTCTTTTCTGTCTTTCTCAGCATAAGTTGGCTTATGTGATACCCCATATGATGTGTAAGGGTAGGTGGTGTATGGGAGCCCACATTGCTTGGGAATGAGAAGTTCTTGCTTTTTATAAAGTTCCAATGGGGCTCCAATTATATCATTGACTAGTCCTTTTTGGAGTATAGACCATGTAATTTGGGTCTTCCATTGGGCATTACAGCCTAGTTTGCTATTTGTGATATATTGATATTGAACATCAAGGATCTTGTGGCAAATTCAGAAGTAAGTGGATTTGCTAAAGAAAATACAAAATAGAACCTTCTTGAGTTTTAAGGAGGTTTTTAATATGTTCTACCACATAAAGCCCTTGAATAATACCTACTTCATAGAGAATTTGCAATAGTTAAAACTAGCAAAATAAAGAGGAACATTTGAATTGTACGAGTATTTGACATTTGTTCTTGGTTTCCTAAGGGTGTTTTGGCAGTCCTAATGTCATTGGATTTTATGCAGTTAAGAGTACCTGAAAAACTTAAATATATACATGAGAAGTCACTATCATTATCTGCTACCCAATATATTTCAGGCAGACATTATAATGGCCTTAGCTGGATCAAATGGAGGATCTTGGTCGACAAACTACTATCCTAAATCTGTGAGGGCAGGTGGTGAAAGTAACATGCATGGTGGAGACAATGAAACGGGTACAGCAATTAACATGGCCCTTTTGCGGGAGTTTCGTGGGAGGTTATCTGCCACTGGCGTTTCAAATCATGGAGTTGGCTCCGGTGATCAAATATCTACACCATCAGGTAACCCACTAATCTACTTAAGAGGTTGCTTTGCTTTGTTCACACTGGTGCGCATGGTTGCGTTAATTCTGCTGTACTGCATGTGAACTCAGTCAGACTATCATTGGGAAATAAATAAGTTACAGATGGGGGGAGGTTTCCCAATTCTGGACTAGCGGCAATGATTGATCCAAAAGTTTAAACTTGTGGGTTTGGACCCGACAATATTTTATTAACCACTCATATCTGATGTGATTTAAATACTCGCAGTACTTCCGCCTATATTTTGACTTATCACCTCCCAAAATACATCATTTTAATATTCCTGCCATGATTCTTTATTTTTTTTGTCCTTATGAGTAATCTTTGTTATGATGGGCATAAGGATTTTTTTACTGTGGATACGAATGCTCCTTTTGTCATCTGCTCAATACACACTAATTGTTGCCAAAAAACTGTTAGTTGTAGGGGGACATCAAGGCAGCATTACAGCAAAAGATAGAAGGAACCCTGTTCAAGCGGCAGAAGAAGCTAATCCAGAGGCAAAAAGAGAGATGTGATGCTAAATCTGGAATAGGTGTTATTAATTTTTATTTATTTATTAAATTTACTCTATACAGGTTAGGGTAATCGAGCTTTTCCTTATTCTGATTTCTTTCGGGCTTCGACATTTTTCTTCTTTGGTGGTGGGATGGGGCTTTCCTTGTTTATAGGGAGGGGACCCAACAGAGCTATCAGATACAGCACTTGGCCAATTTCTATGATATGCTTTTATCTCTGTCTCCTGCCAATCTTACTTATTCTTTTGTCCCTGTCCTAGAACAGAGTATTTTTTATTTTTAAAATTTTCCCTTATTTTCCAAGCTAATATAGTGGTATAATTAGTAATAATTGACTACATCAGAGAAACCAAATGAGCAATTTCTTTGAGAATGAGTCATGACCAATCAGATGAATAAATATCATTATCACTCTTCTAAGATGGCAGCGGATCAGAAAAAAGCTCCATTACAGGAAAGAAAAATGAAAATTATTGCATTAGAGGTTAATGTTACAAACCAAAACAAAAGCTAGTGCAGCTAAAAGACTATCTTTCTTAATAGGGTAAACAATTTTAGGAGCAGTCCACAAAGGAAGGGCACATAACCCTTCTTCCAAGACAGCATTGAAAGAAATCCCAACTCAAGACAGCAAAAAGTAGGTACTGGAACAGGCATAAGACACAATATTACAAGGTTAGTTTTTGGTGTGAGATGTAGCTCAAAATGATCCAAAAGGAAAGATAAATACGCGAGCAGATCAAGCAATCAAACATACAAACTACAAAGATATAATCTGCGGTGAATGAAAGGAAAACTAATCCTGTAATGATGCAAGTGTAGTTACTTGAAGACAATCGTATCACTTCCACAGCTTAACAAACTTGTCATGACTAGCTGATGCAACCAATCCCGTGACAGTTGACACAGCCAATGCAGCAATGAGTCCTTCATGAGCTGAAAGAGTCATCGTCTTGTTCTCGGCCATGTTCCAAAGCTCCAAAGACTGGTTGGAGCCAGGCAGTGAATCAGGTAAAATAAAGAAGTAACGGAGCCAGGGTTGGAACCCGCATTCCAATAACAATTAAAATTAAAAATGGGAAAAGTTTGACACAAAAAAATACTCTAATATTCACTATAATTAACAATGTGGCGGCAACTTAATACCCTTGGTAGAAAGAAAGGGATCATAAAGAAAAAAGCAGATGCTTGCCTGATAACAGCCAATGACCAGCAATGAAGGGTGTGTAGGATGAAAAACACAGGAATGGAATTTATTGCCATTACAGCTGAGCTCATGTACACATTCTCCTTCACTCCCTGATCCAAAGCTCCATACTCTAACAGAGTCTTCGCTGACAGAGGCTAAGAACTCACCAGAAGGGTCCCAGCACAGACAATTGATTTCCTTAGTATGTCCCTACATTTACAAACCCAAAATCCCAGGAAGAAGGTTAGGCCATGCCACATTTCAGGAGGTAGAACAAAGGAGCACAAAGACAAGAATCTTAAAAACCAAAAAAGCCAAGAAAAAGATCAAGAATTTGAAAAACTAAAATGATCAGAGCAGATTAAAATGATATACGGATGCAATATTTTATGTTTGACTGGGGATTCTGTTAGCACGAGAATTAAAGTGCACGTTTTAAGAGAGAACTCCAATAATGAGCCATGCTGCATGGACAAAATAGTTATATTATTTGCAGGATCAAGCAGGACTTTGGTCTCTTCCACAGCATTTATTTCACATCAGAGCTTATGGAATCCATACTGGGTCTAATTCAAAAATACTAAAAGACAAAGTTAAATCGACCTGTAATGAATGCCGACAAACTTGTGTCTCCACATCCAGAATAGATACAACACTCTGTCCAGCTGCAGCAAGGTACCTTCCATGACGGGGTTGAAATCTCACTTGGGTCATACCACCCTATTAGATGTGTAAAGTATTAGTATTCACAAAACCAAGAACCACATGGAAACCACCACTACCCACTTTACTCGTACAAAAGTAGGCCTTCAAATGAAGAATATTTTAAAAACCAATTAAATTGGTAAATCATGGACTGACCCAGTGGGCAACCTAGAGCCACACCCTTTACCATGTTCGCATGTCAAAGGAGGTGCCATTTAAACTAAACCTTGAAGGAATAGTGCGTAAGCTCCTACCTTAAACACTCTTGTGCAGCTGCCATTGTTAATACTCCAGTATCGTATCTCACCATTACTATCACAAGAGCAAAAGAGGTCATCCTTATTTGGGTGGAAGTCAAGTGACATAACAGCAGAAGAATGCCCCGTAAAGGTACGAAGTGAATAACCAGGCTGCATATAGCACATAAACAAAGTCACAAAAATATCTAGTTCACTGGGGCATCACTATGAGAAGATAAAAATGCAAATTATTACTGAAAATATAGGTTTGACGACCACAACACCCCAACAAAGAAAATTAAAATAGCAAAAATGTGACAAAACCACCAGATACAGAAAATACAGGATCATGCAGCCATTTAACAATTTTCCAGCATGCTGATCAACCCAGTATCTTGTTAATACAGATGATGACAAAGAATCTACTGTAGCCGTCTAAAAAAAAGTTAACATGGCATGCAACACGAGATTCAAGCTTTAAAAGAACCAATATTTAATCTTTATGAAATTGTACACTGACAAGATCAGATATACACATGGGACCCTCACAATCAGTAGCCAGATTAAATGATCGGAAACACGATATCCTTTCATACATAAAACACAATCCAAAGCATCTATCTCGATAGATCAACTTAACTTCTTATATGGTAAAAGATTAAACTAGGTCAGAGTTTTCAGCCACATACCAAAGCACAAAGAGAGACCAGCAAAGGATATTGTATACCACTGCATGCTAATCAGTCTTAGGTGAATATCATCCGATTTTTTTTTTTTTCTGAACCACCTCTTCACCAAAAGTGGGCATGTTCACAAGCCATACCCATGGGAGACAAAAAAGAAAAAAGAAAAAAAGGAGCAGATTCATATGTAAACTTAGTTTTTTCAATGAAACATCTATCCCGAGGATACAACAAAAATAGCATGTCATTCAGGTAACTCACTTTATACACATTTAAACAAGAACATGACAAGGTAAATTACTCAAATGTACAGAGATCGATCCATGAAACATGAATTGAGTTCAAAACTATTACGGATCGGGAAAAAATTTCAACTAACATTGTCAGCATCCCAAACCCTGACAGTTCTGTCATATGAAGATGTTGCAAGTCGTGGCATGCTCGGACTGAACCGGACATCAGTAATCATAAATGAATGTTCTTCAAGTGAGATTTTTGCCTTGAAAGAATCTGTGGACCACAACACAGCCTGCCACATAATCATCAAGCAAAGAATTTCATATGCTCTTATCTAGAAAAGTATAAGTGGAGAAAAAAAATATTTTTAATTTTGTTGTCAAGTGGAAATAAAATTATTTTTAATTTTTTTATTGGTAGAAATAAAATTATTTCTAAATTTAAAGAAAATTAGGCACATAATTCTCGATCCAACACTAGAGAGATTAAGTTTTGACACAGAGTATTCAAGGCACTTATTTGGTTCTCTTATGCAAATAGTTTCCACTCACCTTCTTATCAGAGCCACCGCTAGCAAGATATTTCCCATCTGATGAGAAGTGGCAACAGACAACTTTGCTTATGCTTGCTCGAACAGAATGCACTTCTGTAAATGTGAACCCTATAGTTTGCAAATTGTAACATCAGATTGTAACATCAGATTCAAGAAGATTTTGGTACTTAAAAAATCATAAAACTCATGATCAACATAATATATGTATATAAATATACATGTCAACCACACCTTTGCTCATGTCCATACCACGACCCACAGCATCCCTAGGGTCGGTATCATCATGGGATAAAAAAGATTCAACATTATCCTCATCCTCTACAAAACGATCAATATCAGCCTGCAATTCAAGATCTTTATCATCCCACTGCCAAAAGGAATTCCAATGAGAATACAATTTAGGGAGTTTGGAGTTTCTTAATACAAGAACATAAAGTGTACACTCACCAATTGATTTGATGGTGATGTAAGGGTGCCAGTTGTATCAGCAGCAAACATCATCAATGGCTTTGAAGAACCACCACTATGAGGCAAAGCAGGCATCGATATCACATCTCCAGGTGTATGTGTTGAAGGAGTTGACGGTGCAGAACTTGGAGAGGGCCCTGCTGTGTTAGCAGTTCCTGAGCTATTGGCAGGACCAGAAGATGACACTGGCTGCTTTCTTTTTCTCCCAGTCTGGTTTTTAGAAACCTTAAATTGCATTCAGGAAAAATATGTTAGGAACCTCACAACCATTTCATAGGATATTCACGTCAAAACTCGGGAATCCCATTGTTCAGTGATATAACTAATCCATCCTTCATGATAAAAAAAAAAAAAAAAAAAAAGCTGCATTCCCCAAAAGTATGGCACCACTATTATTCTCATCACATGTGAACCTTCCACCATAATTGATATTAACTAGCCATGGTGAATGGAAACAGCTTCAATTAAACAGAACCTTCAAGGAGAGATCTATTGTTAAAAGGGTTACGTACATATTTTTTTTTATAAGTAATAAAAAGGGATAAGTACATAATTAGTCCCTGGGTATTACATCATTATCATTTACTCCTTGGGAACTGATAGTGTTCCTATTGAAAAAAGTGACATCCAAAGATCGAAATGACAACATTGAAAACCTGAGCAAAAAGATATGGCGTAAAACCCACACTGATTATGTACTTAACCCTTGTAAAATTACATCACCGAAAGACATTCCATGAGAAAAACTAGGAAGGAGGACTTCTACTTTGCCTACTTTTGAAAATAGTAATGCTTACGACATTTGTAGTTTGAACAATTCACATGCATCTTTGAGAGAGAGTTGTGTACAAAGCTTATTGACAATGCATTTACTGCAGTTCCACACCATTACATTGAAGGGACAATAATACTACAAAGGACGAAACATGACTCATATTGGTGAAAGCCGAGTTACACCCAATTGAATGGGCGAATAAAACTGTACTAGTACAAACAGGTCCCACACATGAGTGCACATGGCTCCCAACATGGTCCTTCAAGTTGTTGTACATATGAACACGAAAGGATTAAAGTCCAAACAGAAATTTTATTATAAGTAGTTGAAAAAGTCCAAAACGATGTTGATACGGGCACAATATAGATAGCAACTTCCACAATAGTGCATTGCTCAAAAATATTAGAAAAGAGTACCACATAGGGAGGAGATGATACCAAGTGCAAATATATCTCAAGCATATATTACGAGAGGTGACTTAAAATGGACTGACCTGATCAGTTCCTCGAAAGGAATTTGACATGCTACCATCAGCAGTTACACTGCCAGCACCACCCATTTTATCTTGTTGGTGAAGATTGTGATTTGAACTCTGAGATTGCTGATTTGAAAGAGCATGCTGCTGCTGCTGCTGCTGCTGCTGAAGCTGCTGCTGCTGTTGTGGATTATTGTTCTGTTGCTGCTGTTGCTGTTGTAAATTAGCCATTTTCAACTACAAAATAGAAACTCTTAGAAACTGAAAGGCCATGATATTTAGGGCAATAGGGATACAGTAACATCTCTATGCAGGGCCCCCAAGGCAAGGTGGGTAACATAGCAACCACAGTAGCAACAACTGATGTAGGGAAAACAACTGCAGATGGAAGGATAATAGACAGTGAAAAGAACCTTAATCAGCATATCTGTGTCTCCACGAGACAAAAGAGGGCCACCAGCTTGAAGAGGTGATCCAACATTGGGAAGCCCATCACCAACAGAATTTGAAAGGCCATCCTTTCCAAGACCCATGCTCCGGTTATTCAAAAGCATTCTTAGTCTTCTACTTTCATCACTTGCAGATGGTGAGGTCAAGTTTTGCTGTGCAAGCAAAAGCTGTTGCTGGTGTTGTGGTAACATCTGGAGTTGATGAAAGGGCTGAGGTGCCTGTATAAAAGGCTTTTGTTGCTGAAGAAGCCCATTGCGAAGCTGATCCAGTCCCTAAACATTAAACTTACTTAAAACAACACCAAATGTTTTCTTAAGTGTATTTGTAAAGAACAGATATTTAAAAGTATTAGATATTTCAAACCAAGTTTTCTTGATAAGTGTATTTGTAAAGAACAGATATTTAGAAGTATTAGATATTTCAAACCAAAAAGAAAGACATTAGTGCTCGTGAACTTAAAACTTCAATAAATAATTGCCAAAGAGAGGAGTGGAAAAGAGGAAAGGAATTAAATCCACACTAGAAAAAAATAATAATAATTGCAAAGAAACTTACTGTGAGTGGCCATCCTTTTAGAGTCAAATTATTACTACCTTGATTTGACCCTGCAACATCAGGGCCTATAATGTTAGTAGATGGCAGCAAGCATCTTTGTGATACCACTTACAAAATCCCATAAATTTTACAACTGTCCATTTCCAAAATTTGTACAGTGCATCATCCTTTTTTATTAAAAGAAACAAACACAGAATTTGAGATAAGTTTTATTCTAGTACTAATCATAATTCAAAAGAATGATACACTCTCCACAAAAGATGAAAGAAACCAAGCAAACAATACCAGGAATTCCTATCAATGATCCTTCAGGACCTGCGACTCTGGGATTTAAAACCGGATTAATCTCGCTCTTTATATCCTGATTCCACAATAAGTCAGAACAGAAAGGATAAGAAAAGTGAAACATAATAAGTCAGTTGCCCAAATACCATACCGGTGTGGACCCCGGTAGTTGTTGATTGCGAGCTTGAATTTGTGGAGACATCCCACCAGCTGTACCATGCAACACTTGCCTGAAATTAAGAAGATTAAGACACTAACATTATTCTCAAAAAAGAATCAGATGTTAAATCTTTATTATTTGAACATCAAAAAATGAGATAGGGAATGATTCCATAAAATATTTCATAGAATTTTTTTTTTTTATAAGTAAGGAATAAATATTTCACAGAATTTGAAGGGGCAAACACATACAATCATTCAGATCCCTAAGACACAGGAATCTTTGTCAAATATTTTCTTCTTTTTCATAAATAAACAAAAATGTTCTAATCTTCTTACAGTCAATGAAGCGCAGGCTCCATTCAAATGTTAGGCACAAAATCTTTGATTTCATTTCCCATTGTATGCAAAGTTACACTTGTAGGGGGGAAGGCAAAATTACATTTCAGTAGCTCTATTTTGGTGTTGCCATCAATTTGATGTCTGAAGTTCTAATTTAAGAATTAACACCCAAAATTAGGTAATCTTATCAACATAGCACTTCATCTAGTTCCATCAAAGATCGGGGGAGTCAAGATCCAAACAATTTCTGGTTCTTTTCTTCAGCTTATCACCCCCCCCCCCCTCCCTCCCTCTCTCTGTACAAAAAATTTCAACCCTACCCATCTTCCAAAACACCACGCACACAACCCCAAATCTGCCAACATCCCTTCCTCACTCAGCCCCTCTCTTCTCTAAAGTCTAAACCCATGCGAGCGCCGCTCCAACAAGGAGTCCACCCACCATCCATCTAGCATTAATGTGCCTAACCATCTTTGTTCTGGCTGCAATCAATTAACATGCCTTAAAGACATGGCCTCTTGTTCATTGTAGAAAAAATCATAGCTCTCCTAAAACCTACAGGAGGCTTAAGGAGCATTATGTCTATCAAACCTTCAAAGAGAGTTCTCTAGGTGCGAGTTAGTATTTTTCTGGTGCTAACGTGCTCCCTTAGGGTTTTCCTGAGATCTCGTCAGGATTCTCAGCAATTTTTTCTTGGATTCCTTGAATTATTATATTGATGATAGATTTCACATTGCAATCAGCCTCTCACGGTGGAAGGAATGGATAAGAACTTAAGTAGAGAAGGTGGTGGGGGGGGGGGGGGGGAGTGGGACGCCACCACAAGGTTTGGGGGTGGCTAATGTGGTTAGTTGTGTGGGTGTGAAGAGAGGAACAACAGATAGGGCCTTGGTTGAGAGAAGGAGAGGGAGGGCGTGGAAGGAATTTTCTAGGAAATAAAAAGAAGCGCTACATGAACAATAAAACTTTAAGATGTCAACTTTTAGAGAAAGTACCCCGAAGGAGTGCCAGTTGCTGCAGCTGACTTTAGTATTGAGGCATGATTTGGATCCAAAAGCTGGCCCACATTGTCACCGAATCTTTGCTGTAAAGATTTCCTATGGTGGTTAAAAAGTTTTAAAAAATCAGGCTATCAAGAAGGCTATATTTACCTACCTTTATATTAACATCATCCAAAGAATCCCTCTGGAGAGGCAATTTTAATCTTTCCTCATACATCTTTGTGGCCAATGCATTTGCAGTTCCAGGGTTTGGTCGCATTAGAGTGTCATTTCCAACAAGGCCATTTGTACTTCCATTAAGGATGTGGGCTCCATCTCTTCGCTGATGTTGTGGTGTCGGTGGCTGCTGCTGCTGCTGTTGTTGTTGCTGCTGCTGCTGCTGCTGCTGCTGTTGCTGCTGCTGCTGCTGCTGCTGCTGCTGTTGTTGCTGCTGCTGCTGCTGCTGCTGCTGTTGAGCATGCCTCTGCAACAAGAGCTGCTGCATCTGCATATTATGCTGCTGCTGCTGTTGCTGTTGTTGATGCTGTGGCAGCTGGGGTTGCTGCTGCTGCTGCTGCTGTTGTTGATGATGCTGTTGCTGCTCCCTTGCTTTAATCAACTGAGTCTGCAATTTCATAAGCCCATAAGCTTCCAATGATTGGCCTTGTACTATTTACCTAAGAACTTCCAAAAACACCAGTGTATTTGTACAGGTTGGATTTTTCAGTCCACCACTTTAATAAATACAACGGATACATAAAAAACCTTATCAACTTCAGGCCAATTTACAAATAGCTACTTTTCTAGCAATTTTTGATAGAGCAATCTCCCAGCTATTAGAAGGATGTACTTGAAGGAATCCAAATATCCCGCAATGCACAAAGTTTCCTTGGACCTATGGCCTGTTTTGCACAACCACAATCATATTCTCCAAGGGCGTAAATAAGCAAGAAAAATAGTATTTAGCACACTAGTTAAAACTGACCATAGGAGAATAATCGAGGTAATGCTTTTGTATTGGTACAGCTTCCTACCCTTGACTAGTTGTTGGACATTTATTTTCGTTGCAAAAGTAGCACCAAAGAAACCTTGTGTAACCATTCTAACTTCAAAATTGGTCAGACTTTAATGCATTCCAAGGTAAAACGGGCCTTAATCCATCAAGTATATATGGATAAAATGAATATGATTCCACACCTTTTTTAATAAGAACACGATTCCCACAACTATAAGCATCCTAATTCTACACCAGTTATCCCACGTTCTTAAAGAAGTGTTGCAGATGAGCAATGCAAAATTCAAACCACTTGAACAAGGGCATAAATAGCATAGATTTGGGGGAGGGCAAACGTTCTTCTCTCATTTTTATGATGACGTGGAACCTTAACAAGGAACGGCCATTCGGACTCAACCCTTGGGAGTAAATTCTAGATATATGATTCCACCCTCCAGAACCGTGTATGAGGTAAACCAGAGGAACTCCTCGTACAGAATTGAACCCAGGGAAAACTCATCCTAAGCATGCCCTTAGACCACTAAGCTGTACCCCAGCAGGTAAGGGGAAGAAACTCTTGTTGTAGTTGGGGAAAAAAAAAAAAAACAAGCATGGAGAAGGAGAAATCACATCTCAAAATGAATCCTGTAAGGTGTTTTGGCATGTTAAGTACCCATCATTCTTGAATCTTAATTCTTGTTAATCAAGGAAAAACACAAGGAAAAGTTGACAAGGATGCAATGTCATCAAGTGCCAAAAGCAGAAACAGAAAAAGAAGCAGGTTGATCTCAAACTCCAGCAGGTGAGGGAAACAAATGAAGTGAGAACAAAATTCCAAAATCCCATAATAACTACTAACTCATCCAACACGAGTAACGAATCAAAACAAGCTATTTTAGAACTAGAAAGTCACGATTATAGCCGATATACAGGACTCAAGCAAACACAAGCTCAAATTGATCTGCGATTCTGCACAGGAAGCTCAAAATCCATGCTTTTAATGAAAGCATTAGCGACTTTAGATGAAACAATTTGCATACCGTTTCATTTTTCTCTCATTATACGGGATAGTTACCACATTTCCTCAGTACTCCCATCATCACAAGCATGAAACAAAGGTGCATACCCGAGAATTAGTAATAATATATTCTTAAACCAACCTCGATGTACGATGCAGCGGGGTCGGAGTGCTTCTCATTAGTCCTAGCAATGAATATATCCCAGAATACTGACCACCATTCAAAGAGGAAACCTCCAGGGGCATCAATAGCTGTAAATCCATGATCCATAAATGTAAATCAATCAAAATACATAAATATTTAAACCCACCCATGATTCATAACTGAAAAGTGCCTCTGTTAATCCAGATCATTCTCCTAAATCTACTTACCAACGGGATCAGACGATACTTTTCCTTCAGCTTGAAAGGCCTGTGCGGAAGCCTTTAAATCCCTCTTCACTAGATAGTCATGTATATACACATCTAACCTGTTAATTAGCGGTGGGAAGAACATATGGTATCAGGAATGCGTGCTAGGAAACAATGAAAATTTTCGTGGAGAACAGTATATATAATAACAATAACACATGTTTGCAGTAGAAAATAGATTACTTGTCAGAAAAAAGTACAAAACAGAGATTGTAGAAAGCCTATAAAGAACGCTAATGTTAGAATAAATTTTTCGGCAAGAAAACCCGCACATATAGCCAAAGTAAAACGACTACTAAACAAATTCAACCACATTAAGCACCAGAAAATAGAAACCCTAAATTACCACAGGTCACCCATAAGTAGTATATGTAGGAAATGGCAAAAGATTAAAGAAAATAACTTTGAATCTGAAAAAATAAAATAACTCATAAAAGTAATAAAATCCCAGAAATCTAGAACCCAAATCTGCCCCAAAAAAAAAAGCAACACAAGATGACCATTGAATGAAAAGAAAGAGACCACTATCCAGGAACATAAAGAGCTTACATTTTATCCGCTTCCCAGTTAGTCTGTGACATGATGCTGAAACTGAAAGCTCACACGCGCAGGGAATAGAAACGTAATGATTTCCGAGGGAAATACCGGCTTCTGATTCCCTTAACCCTTGAATATAATCAAACCCGGAAAAGCAGAAGAGGAAATCCTTGTCACTGAACATCAAAACCCATAGAACATAAAGAGGAGACAGTGCGGAGACAAACAGGGAGGGAGGGAGGGTAGGAGAGAGAGAATCTATGTAAATGAATGGAACCAGAGCCTCAAATTGTAGCGAATAGAAAGTTAGAAGCACAGAAACTAATTTATTATAACGTTAATATCCTATTTAATTGAATAAATATATTCAGAAAATGAAGGATGGATAGAGATACCTACGAGTCCCCAAAAAAAAACGTTTCTTTCGTTCCTCAGCTTTTTAATTTAATTTTATTCTTTCTTCCATTTTCAATTTTCTTTTGGAGACTGAAAGATTTTTCTCAGAGCCCTCGGTGGATTGTTGCTGTGTGTGCAGTGATATCATGATGGCTTCCTTAAACGAATTTACCAAATCGGCCCGCAAGTCCCGTCAAATTTTCAGGCTGTGACACTCTGCGCATGGATAACTTTTTACTTGAATGACCGAGATACCCTCGTGTCCATGCGATTGCCTGTGAATCTTACCGAGAAAGCTGCGTAATTTAGTGAATCTTGTGCCTGCGCTCAGTTCCCAGTGACTTTTCTCTTGTGGTGCTTTTCTTTTCCTATATTTATCAAGGAGCCCTCTATTGTTTTTATTATTCCGGAATCTACCACAATACTTTCAAGAAATCTGCTAAGGCCCTTGCTTGGCCTAACGCTATAAGTTTGCTAATCATTGGTGGGTAGCTCTTGCCTTGCTTATCAACCACGAAATGACTATTTTGACCGGATCAAGTATTGAAAAATATTAAACTTTGATCTCCAATTTTAATATATTGAAAAAATATTATTATAAGGTTTTTTTTTATGGACAGTAGGAGGATATATCTCGACAAGATTGCATGGCTATAGGTAAAACGGTGACGTTTGGAGAAGATTGAAGATTAGGTCTCATTTGCATTCAAAACTCACCTCAACTCATCTTATCTCATCATTACAACTTTTCTAAATTCTCACACAAAATATAATAAACAATTCAACTTTTTCAAATCTCAAAACAATTTTTCCAAATTCTCATACAAAATATAATAAATAATTCAATTTTTATTCTACTATTCACAAACTATCACAACTCATCTCTGAATCCAAACCACTCAAGATTATTTTTGGATAGTAAGATAATCTCAGATATTTTATAGATAATAATAGTAAATAACATATTAAAAATAATAATGAATTATTTTAGGCTTTGTTTGGTAAGTAAACTTATCTAAACTCATCATTATAATTTTTTCAAATATCAATATAAAATATAATAAATAATTTAATTTTTATAATTTTTAAAATAATAATATTAAAAAATAATATTTTATTATCTCGATTCAATCAGGTTCATCATACAAACGTAACTATTCTAAGAAGTTGAAGCCAAGTTCAGCACCAATTCACCAACTACGTTACTACTGTCTGACCGTGGAATTGCATAGAGATTGAAGGGATGACCGAACGAGTCATGAATCGTCAACTTTATTAATGGTACGCAGTTTCATCTGTACGTCCTTGCAGCGAAATTAACAGACGAACGCCATTGCAAACAATTCTAGGCCATTGGCAGGGATATATAAGTGGGCTGGGTCTTTTCCATAGGCCCTTATTTATCGGCCCAAATTGTGTCCCGACCATCAGCCCATGAAAAAAATTAAAAAAAAAAAAAATACAAAACGTTACACCACTACGACATGGATAAAAAATTAGATGTATCAATTCAATCCCATGCCGTGGAAGATCAGAGAAATATTAATCAGAGAATCTGACTGGGTTTGGACTTTGGACCAGTCTTTGGACAATTCAATATCGGCCAACGAATGAGTTTCCGCACGTGATTTTTTTTTCTTATTAGATTTTTTCTTTTTTGTAAGTTTAATTGAATAATGATACATTGAAGAGTTGTTAGAATATAGAAATTATCTCATCTTAATATTATAATTTTTTTAAATTTTTATATAAAATATAATAAATAATTTAACTTTTTCAAATTTTAAAATAATAATAATATTAAAAAATAATATCCTAAAAATATTATATTTAACTCATCTAAAATCATCCCATCTCACTATCCAAACGAGTTCTAAACAATTTGAAAATTAATTTGTCATAACTTAGTATAGAGGAATCTTTCTATTTTCCATTGACGTTTCTTATTTCATTTTTCCTTTTCCACACATGACATTAATTAACTTATAAGAACCTCATTTACAATATAATTGCCCAAGTTAAATACCTTGAAAAAACAGCAAAAAGTGCTATACATGTTTCCTTTTTTTTTGAATTAGTCCTAAACCCCATCCTCTTTATATAAGTAATTCAAGATTTGTAAATAATTTCAAAGGTGACTGACTTGGATATATGAGAAGGTAACAAATTAAGAATAAAAATGCTAAATTTACTCGTAAAAAACTTACTTATCCACGTGAATTTTCACATTTTTTTTCTTTTCTTATGGTTTATTTATTTTTTTAATAAAATTGGTATACACATGGTAAAACCTAAATTTGTTGTGAGTACAGTTAGCATTGCCCAACAAAGAACAGAGTGGTGTGTGCATGTATGGTTATTAATATATAGATATATATATATATCATTTTAATATCTACTATAAGAAAAATGGATTTTTATGATCAATTTATTGTAACTAAAAGATTATTCACAACTAATTTTAGTTACAAATAGTTGTTTCGCTAGAATTAACTGGTCTTAAATAAACATTTTTTTTGTAGTGATCTAAGCACTCCTAACTGATTGATTAGTTGGGACTTTATTCTCGAACACCTAATGCTAATAATTTAATAAAATAAATTAATCTCACTTTAAAGCACACAAAATAAAATCTATAAGCTTATTTCCACCTTCCAAAAGTGGAAGCATAGGTTTCATAGATTCAAATTAATGTTTTCATGAATCTCAAACTTAAAATAATTAAGAACTATACACTGTTTGAGATTTGATCAATGCCAATTGCCGTGTTGATAATTAAAAAGCTAGGCAACTCCAAACTGGCCATGATCTACGTGGAAGAGAACAAGCTAGAATGGTACTGACCATTGCCATGACTTTGTGAGGTGGAAAAGTCTGAATGTAAGCGGATTTCGTGTACCGATTGCGTACCAATCTCCACGTCAGTTAGTAAAACGGTGAGTTTTAATTAAATGAAACTCAGGACTTTTCCTCTCCATTTTTGTTCTCTCTCTCTCTCTAGCTTCATTATTTGCAACTTGAAATTCATTCTCTCCTCCATTCTCAGACTTCTCTCTTCCATTCTCAAACGATGACGTTCTCTTCTTCATTCTCCTCTTTTCCCCGTCGTCTCGTGCCTAGAAGCCCATTAAAGCTTTGGAACCCCCATATGATTCCAAACGTTTAACCCCCATTAAAGCTTCCGAACCCTAACCCTGTTGTCTCCCTGATTTGTCATCGAAGCCAACACCAATTTTCTCAAGCACCGGTATATATCTTTATCTATCTCTCTCTGTGATTTTCAATAAATTTAGGTTGATTTGTTTAGAGATTTTCAGTAAAAATTTCCCAATATACAACCCTTTTGCCATCAATTATTTCTCTACTAGTATCTTCGTTGTGCTTTCAAAATAGGCTTGAGGGATTGCTGATCTCACATTGATCTGGATTCAAAGACGCGTTGAGTATTTTTTAGATTTTCTAGTTTTATGATTAGAAATAAGTCATGGCTAGATTTTCTAAAAAACAGTTAGTTCCCTGGTAAATTACTCTAATAGTTTTAGTTTAGCTTAGTTTCCAGAGTTTGCTTCCAATTCTTCAATTGGAAGGTTGAGTTTTTTTTTTTCCTCCACGGCAAGGCCTTTTTTTCTCTAGAAAAACTCTGTATGCAGTCGAGTAATCATGTCCATTTGTGCTCAGCCTAAGAAGTTTTCTTGCTTTGTAGGCTAACACAAGTTCGATTTTCAATATCTATTTTATATCTTCAGATTCGTTCTAGTTTGATAACTTTTTTGGATGCACTTGTTTTCCTAGCACACTATTAGTTTGAGAGTTTATCTGTTTCTTATTCCAGTTAGTTTTTAATCTTTTGATTTAAAATCATTTTGTACCATCTATCGCTAATTACAAGCTGAGAAGCCCATCTACTAAACCTACTTGTTCTACAACAATTACTATACTCTTTCTCAGGTTTATTTATCTTTTAAAATTCAATAACTTGTATTGTTGGTGTCACAAGCTGCAGATAACAATGCATCTGTGACTTGTTTGATTCAAATCTTCGAGAAAGAGGATGAGATCGAGAAGAGGGAGATGGTGCTTCACAAGAGAAATGATGAGATTGAGAAGAGGGGGTTAGCTATCCACGATGATTAAACCGATCTTCTGATGAAACAAGTAGAAGTGCAGTGTTCACGCACACTACTTCATGTGTATTGAGGACTTGCCATAGTTATTTCATGTTAGTTAATAGGATCTAAGTGAATTTCCAATGTTGGTTTGCTTTTGTAAATAAAACTCTACCAAACGGACAGGTTATGTAATGGATGGATAAGGTTATCGAAAGAAACTGTTAGGTTATGTAAGTTGTGTTGTTTGCTGGTGGAAATCTAATGGAAATTTATTTTAAAAATTAGCACAATGATCATGACCAATTGTTATGTTATCCTTATCTCTTTAGCAAATTATTGGCACTAATTAAGAACACTTGTTGTATGCTAATGGAAATCTACTTTTTGTACTAGATAATCCAAGTAATGATATTTGCTACGAAAATATTGTTGGGAAGTCTTACTGTACATAAATTTTGGGTTGCTTGTGCATCTCCTAGTTAGTGTTACTGTGTTTGGAACTACCCATTTTGGAAAAAAAAAAAAAAAAAAAGAACAAGAAAAAAAGAACTTGGAAACTTGTACCCATAAAACCTAGATTGGTTATGACAGACAATAGGGGAACCTGGAATATGTTATTTATAAGGAGATCGAGAAGCTAAATTCAACAAGGGGACTGTTATTCATATGAGGGCAAAACTTAACACTTTTTACCAAAAAGAAAATGTTCAACAAGGAACAACAACAATATCTACATATTACAACAGCAGCTACATCTATTACTTGCCTAAACCAAGTTTATACACAAAAAAAAAAGTTGTATCATATGAGACTCTTTACAAACATTTCATGGCTGCAGAATGTCCAATGGTCCTGCAGGTTTTCACCCTCAACGATCAAAGGCACATCCACTACATCGCAATAGTTCATATCCACTGAAATATGGTTGTTGTCTGCAGGAGCTGACAGTTCACCATTCTACAATGAAATTAAGTTGCATTGCTCTGTAATTGGGGAGTCATCATCCGTATCCTTGATGCAAGGAACTTCGACCTTTGATTCCTGGATGTTAGTCAATAGGGCTTCAAGGGGAGCCTTGGTATTGCAATTTTCCGGAGATGAAAATTTCACATCCAGGACTGGAATCTTGAAATCCACTACAGAAGCTGCATATGAAAAGCCAAGAACTTTCTGCAGAAATACTGCATGCACTGGATGGACTCCTCTATTTTTGTTGCAGGTTGTGCACCTTGGTTTGCATGGAAGGCTTGAACAAATTTCAATGAAAATGAAAAAAAAAATTATGGAATACAGATATGGGTAAGATCATGATGAAATACAAACAAATTATGAAATACTAATATGGGTAAAATTAATTACAATGAAAATGACAAAAAAAATGTTAATATGGTAGAGCTCTTTTCACGCTCGTACAATCAGTTAAAGCTCGATCAGTTATGGAGGAGGCTATGCCTAAATTGCTTTCCTACCTCATGCTAATAAACCTGTGCCCTTGCAATCTCTACCCTTGTCATGTACATCTCCTGCATTATCAAGTCAAAAGAATGAGTGTTCATTCGAACTGATTTTATTGCTGTGGAGGACTCAAGAAGGGTGGGTAAAGTGTAACTATTAAGAATGAGTGAAAAGGTCAGGATTCCTGTTTGATCAATTCCAACCACTTCATGCCACATCACAATGGGTGATGAAATCAAAGTAACACATTTTTTTTTTTTTTTATCATGAACATCTCAGTTGGGCAGACTTGACTGAACAAATATCATCATTTTCTCTCAATTAGAACCAGGAAAAGAAAATTAAAAATGAAGAGAACATACAAGAAGATTTGAAGCAGAACTCAATGGCATTATGGCATGTGCGGTAAGAAATGGGGTTCTCAGTTCTCTATTGCAAACCCCAACAATTACAAGAAAGTATGCCTTTTAGACCACTTAAAACGGTCTTCTGAACAAAAAGAAAACAGAAACTTCCATTTGTCCCAAATTTTCCCGAACAAAAGCCATGTATAAAGCAAATAAAACTGCGCTACTTTTAGCCTACCATCATATTTTAACAGAAAATATTGTAAACGTGGGAGAAGAGTTTCAGTTCAGTGATTCCTTCGGGTTCATAGTAAACATACGGGTTCCATTTCAGCATTCAAAGTTGAATCACCTTGGCTGGTAATCATCATGGAGCATAGGAGAGGACTGACCTTGACAAAGGTGAGTCGCGCGCAGAGGAGTTCCCTTGAGTGGCGGAGGTGGGTTGCGCGCAGAGGAGTTCCCTTACGGAGGTGGGTCGTGCGCAGAGGAGACCATCGACACAGAAGAGACCAGCCGAAGGTTAGACGACGAGATTTGGGGTGGGATCTGGGAGAGAAGAGACAGACGAAGGGGAGATTGCTTGTACCTAGACGAAGGGGATCTAATGAAGATGATGTCTTCTTTCTCAGCGTTTCGTGTATGCCTTCTTCATTCTTTGCATTTTGTATTTTGGTTTTTTTTTTTTTTATATAATATGAAAAGCCACGTCAGCAGAATGGTGCACAATCGGTACACGAGATTGCTTGTACCTAGAAGAACTGTTGTGAGGTCTCTCTCCTCCGATATAGTCCTGTAATATTTAACGTGTGTCATTGTGTCAGCATAAGCCAAGCTGCTGCAAAAGCAACGTACCACTGAGATCAAGTGGGCCCCATGTTCAAGAGAATTCTCTTGGGACCTCTCTCTTATATCATCATTCATCGTCGTCCTCCTCGTCTCATCACTGCCCCCAAAAAAAAAAAAAAATTCGATCCCAACAGTACAATGGCAGATCTATTTCAATTTTGCTAGTTGGCTGTGTACAATATGTAAATTTGAAAAAAAAAAGGAAAAAAGAAAAAAAAGTATCATGCATGTGGGATGGCATGCATGCACATGACACCATATATCATCAGTCTCAGATCAGTATACAATTGCATGCCAACGGCCAACCTATAGTACTTCCTATTGACACGCCCCCTGCAATATGCATATATCGAAGTCTGAATAAATGATCCACACAGACCCCCTTGGATCAGCCCCCATGCACCTCATCAGCGCGTATGATATAGTATATGATCATGTGAAACAACTTTCTCGATTCCCAGCAAATTTTAAGATTAATCCATATTTAGATTGAAAGTTATTCACAATTCATATTATTTTATTTTATTTTATCATTATAATTTTTTTAAATTTTAAAAAAATATATAATAAATAATTTAATTTTTTTAAATATCAAAATAATAATAATATTAAAAAATAATATTCTAATAATATTTTATTCAATTCATTTAAAATTATTTCAACTCATCTATGCATCTCATCATCTAAAAATATAGATCACTTTTTAGTTATATTGACAAGCTAATCTAAATTAATGTGCCAGTCAAATTTTTGTAAGTGTTGTAAGCATAAAATCACGATCTTGTTGGGCTAGCTAGCGCTCCATATATATAATTAATGTACGTAATAAGTGAGAAGCAGCTAAGAAAAGGCGTGTACCGCACACAAGTTTTTGGAGAGTGTGGGGGGTGGTTGGGTATGTAGAGTGGGGTTGATACGATCAGGATGTGCATGCAAAGGGAAATGAAATGAATCTATCAAAGGAGGAGACGCAGAGAGATGGAGGTTCTTCAATAAAACCATGCAATCTGCCTCTCGGTCCTCTCTGGCTCTCTGCAAAATGGGTCAGTAGGACTGATCGGTGGCACAGTGAAGATAGAGACAGAAAAAAAAAACGATGACGTAAGTAATACCTTAGCGCATGCATTCTTGGGGAAGCGTGTGATGAGGATTTCGAATTCAATGTCTCAGAAGAAACCTATTAAGCTCTCTCTCTCTCTCTCTCACACACACACACACAGAGAACTAGACCCTTCCCCCACTCTCTCCCAGGCCAATTCTACGTAAACAGACAGCAGTCCTCCTCCTCCTCCTCCTCCTCCTCTCCGTACAGTTAATATGTCCATCCCACCGGCCCACACGGCACACCCTTTGTCTTATGGCGGCACATGCACGGCCAGAAATTTATATATAGACATTATTTTTGAGAGGCCAGAGAAGAGAGAAGCAGCTTGCTGCATCAGCAGCTACGTAGCAGAGTAGGGGCCGTGGAGAAGGTGTAAGAGTGAAACGGAGATGTCAATCCGTTTCTGAGACTTTCGTACAATCGTCTGATCTGTATGGAAGAGACGGAGTCAGAGCCCCATCATTGTCTCAATTATCACAGAGAGAGAGAGAGAAAGAGAGAGAGAGAGAGAGAGAGAGAGATTGCTACAAATTAAGACGTTGACATGCACTGTGCGTCATGCTCACGGATTGATGTAAAACCGGGAAGTATTCTTAAGCAACTTTACAGGGGCATAAAGGCTGGTTAGATCCATGCATGGCGTCGCTTGCCCACGAAGGACACATGCCTTTCCATTTCCAGACATGGACAAAAAGGCAGATCAGCGTAAACATGGAGGAACAAACCACAGAAAATGGCCTTTTAGCTTACCTAGTATCATTCATTGAAGTTCAACTTTGATCGTTTTCTATTGCGCTATATAAAAAGCGATCTTCAAACTAAACTACATTAATATTATCCAGTACTCTGGTTTTTCTCGTGCTCCCGGAAACCAGCTTTTTCTGGCACACTTTTGTTTTTGACGATGAGGTCTTGGGATCAAGCTGCGCACAGTCAAAAAGAAAAACAATTCTCATATATATAATTACAAATTAGTCCAGAAATTAAAGGCAGTACATGACCAAGTAGTACTCCTCCACCGACTCTCATCAATAAAACCGCGATATGTCGCATGCATGCATTCAGAAACCCTACTGCGAAGACTGTATAATAGGGGAGTCAGAATTAATGCTCGCTCAAATTACATCACGCGATTATTGTGATTCTTTAATTTTCACCGTAAATTTTGACTTTCTAATCTCTGCCATTAATATTCTTTCGTCACTAAGTTGTCGAGAAATCAACCCTTTTGTCGCGTACAGCTGATTGACCTGCCAGACTTTATTAAACGTTGGAAGATCTATATCTTTTGCATCAATAAATTTTATAAAAATAATTTTATAAATTAATAATATATTGTTAAATGGTCAAATTAATCTAAGGGATTTAATGTACGTAGTTAGTTCGTATTCGATCCAAGACAGCTAGCTGATTAATGGAAAGGAACGGTAAAGTTATTTCACGTCATCATGCATTATTATATTTTTTTAAAATTTTTATATAAAATATAATAAATAATTTATTTTTAAAAAATTTTAAAATAAAAATAATATTTTATTTAATTTTTTAACTTTTATTTAAAATTATATTTCCATTCCACCTCATTTTATCTTACTATCCAGACTTAAAAGCTAAAGGCATTTAAAAGAGTTCACAGCTCACAACCACCCCAATTAGAGAAACTTGTACGTACGTACTTGTCCACAGTTCCACACACTTGAGAGACCGCTTATTACTACTGTTTCCTATTTTTGAATTGTACTTAATCTCCATTATTGGGCAGTCAGTACAATATATTTATGTAATATACATACATACCTATATATATATGTGTGTAACGGGCAATAATAAATATTTTCAGACTCGTATAACATATTAATATATTATCAACAACAAAAATTATATCTATCACTTTTATACTACACATCATATATAATTTTTATTTCTCTTTTTAATAAATATGTCATCATATAAGGATGATAAGTAAAAAAATTCAATTAATTTAGTATGAATAAAACAAAAAAAAAATGATTATAATACACTGATACAAATGTCAAATACATAAATTTTACACAAAAGTTTTATAAAAATATGAATGCTCACTAAAAAATATATTTTTTATACTCTTTCATGATAATATTCACCTTTTTTTACATTACAAATAACATAGAGAATTGAGGTTTGGATGTTCAGAGGGAGTTCATCTTAACTCATTATTTCATTATTATAATTTTTTTAAATTTATACATAAAATATAATAAACAATTTAATTTTTTCAAATATCAAAATAATATTTTATTTAATTTTCAACTCTCAATTTAATTAAGTTCATCATTTAAACGCAACCTGAGTTTCATTTGCGAGACCTGATTCAATGACTGATGTGCTGCTTTGCTGAAAGTCGCATCCGGGCCACCGGCACAAGAGTGAGCAAGAAGAAGGCACCTAAAAGATAATTTCAAATATTTTTTAAAGGAAAAACGCTTATTGCAAGCGACTGGTATAAACGGCATGTAAATGTGGTTGACATAGAGACATTTGATGAGAGAGACCGAGCTGATGAGAGAGATGAGAGAGAGCTAAGGAGAGGGAGAGACCGAACTGCTGGAGCTGATGAGTGAGAAAGACCGAATTGATGAGAGAGAGTTGATATGAGAGAGAGCTGATGAGAAAGAGATTGAATTGATGAGAAAGAAATAATTCATTTTAAATTTAACATGATATGAATAACTGTATACCAATTATATCTAATAATTATATATAGAAGAACTATTTTCAAAGAACGAACTGTAAAGGTACGTTGATCCAAATTTCTAAAAGAAGGTTATAATCTCAAAAAATACCATGGAATTCCACTCTGTTCGTAATCAAAATTGGGCCCTTCTTATATTTTCCCGTTCCCAAAATATACTCTTTTTTTTAATATTTTCTTTTGAAATAATTTCTTTTGAGAATATCAATCGTATCGTATCACAGTACTCGTATCTATCACTGAACTCATATGAATAGTTAAATGAAATAAGATAAAAGATGATTTTAAATGATTTAAATAAAATATTATTTTTTAATATTATTATTATTTTAAAAATTGAAAAAATTTAATTATTTATTATATTTTATGTGAAAAAATTATAATAATAAGATGAGATAAATTGAAAGTGTTTCTATATTCCAACATGACATAAATTATATCATTTTATGAGATTATTTTAGAGCCAAAAATTTATCATTTCTAAATATCCAAACTATAGTTTGAACATATATAGAACGAGTTAATTGAAAACTGAACGTTAACATATGGAACTAAAAGGCATTCTATTCTATTGATAAAAGTGCATTTGTACAAACAAACCAAGAAACATGGTGAAAGGAGAAGGAGATATACAGCCGGCGCCGGCCCAGCAAAATTGACACATTTACAGGTCCTTATGAATAGAAGAAAAAGTATCCCATTTGAAAACCTTTTTATCCCCCGGAAATAACGCAATTTCTCACTTTCCTTTTTTTTTTTTTACAGTTTATTTTTTGGTACAGTTTTTAACAAGGACAATATTAGAGTAAGTTCTACAGTCTTGATTTGTCCTGCACTGATCAGCAATGTCTTTAGCAAGTTTGACGGCGTCAGAGGCCGTTCCAAGGAGACCCCTTCTCGTGAACCCAACTGTATACAACCCGTCCTCTCCCTTCCAACCGTTAGGAAAGGGCGTTTTGGGCATCCCATCTTTTGTGAAGAAATCAGAGCCCTGTGTTTCAAAATGAAATTAATACATCATTAGAGAGAGAGAGAGAGAGGAACTTGAATACATGAATATGGTAGACTCTTGTAGTGGGGTGTGTAGGAATAGAGCTTGGATGTGAGATGGTGAATAGTAATTTAAATAGTGGTCGATGAAAAAAAAGTTTCTTTTGTAGTAACCCCAAGCTAAAGCCAGTGCAAAAAAGGAGTAAGGAAGAAAACCATAGAATAAAAGATGGCATGCATATAACAAAGGGTACTACTGCTGAAATGACCCAGCAAGCAGAACCAAGGTTGTGATTTTATTCCTTTTTGCATGGAGAAAAGAAGAGATTTGTAGTCATTTGCCCTCTGTGCATGAGAGTCCACTGAAAGCGATAGATGATTCATATCACGATAGAAGTAAAACTAAAAATAAATAAAGCCGAACAGTTCATGGCTTTACCTTGAGCCAAGTAGGCACATTGCTTTTGTAGCCAGTTGCCAAGATTATAGAATCGAACTGCTTTTCTTGTCCATTCATAAACTTGGCTCCGTTTCTGGTTATCTCCTTCACACCTTCCATCACCTGAAACCATTCCCCCAAAAAAAAAAAAACAAAATCAGCTAAAAGGTCTATAGAAACCAAATGGATATATATAGGCAGAGAAAACTGCAAGTTTATGGGTATTTACCTTTATTTTACCGGATTTAATCTGCGATAGTGCTCCAACATCAAGGACTGGGGTCTTCCCGGTGACATTTTTGAGCTCGATCGGACCTGTTTTCGGCCGATGGATGCCTAATTGGCCTGTGTTTCCAATAGTTAAGTTGGCGACAAGCAGGAGGAGTTTGTCTACAAGCCTCAAAGGAAACCATTTGAGAAGTGCCATTACCATGCCAAATGTAGAGAAGCCAAACATTTCTCGAGGTAGAACATGCACCTGTTTCATCAACATCATTGAACAAAATAAGCAAAAAATCTAAATGCTTTTTTGAATATATTGTGTATTAAGTAGCAGAACTCCTATATCAAAACTGAAATTATATCTATGAAATAGGATCTTATAGAAAATAACTCACCGTATTTCTGACAACCATATGAGGAACAGCACCATGCCTGCAAAGGTCCAAGCTAACTTCCATGCCGGAATTGCCACAACCAACGACCAGAACCCTCTGGCTTGCGAAATCGGAGCCGGACTTATACGCACTGGTATGAACAATGGGCCCGCGGAACCGCCCAATACCGACAATTTCCGGTATCACCGGCTCGGCATTTTCGCCGGTGGCGACGATGAACCACCTGGAAATGTACTCCATGTCCTGGGTCCGAACCTTCCAAAACCCACAACTGGAATCGAACTCTGCGCTCTGGACGGACTGATTGAACCTGGGCTGGATTGAGAAATGAGCAGCATAGGACTCCAAGTATGAGATAAACTGATCCTTTGTTGGGTACTTGGGAAAATGTTCAGGGAAACCTAGTAATGGGAGGACGCAAAACTGCTTGGGAAGGTGTAGTTTGAGACGGTCATAGGTTTTTTGTTGCCAAAGAGAAGCAATACAGTTGCTTCGCTCTAGAATCACAGAAGGAACTCCGTGTTCGGAGAGGCAAGCAGAGGCAGCTAGACCGGATGGTCCAGCGCCGACGATGATAGGGCCATGAACCCACACACACTTTGCTGGTTTTTCTTCTTTATCTGTGCAAGAACCCATGAAGGAAAATCCCAAGAAAAGTGAAAGAAGAAAGCAAAGAACGGGAAAGAAAATAAGAGAATCCTGTGTTTTTTTCTCCTCTTCTTTCTACTTGCCCTGTTTTCTTGACTGTGTCACGCCTGATGAAGCAAACGAGTGGGGAGGCGTGGAGTGAAGCAGAGGCAGGAAGTACTGTGTACTTCGAAGGAAGAGTACTCGAGGAGGAGAAGCGAATCAGGGGTGTGGTCTGGGGACTTCAGGGCTTTAGATGCATCAGACAAAACAGATAGAGAACAGAGTTTTTATGAGAGGTGAGCGGTGGAGGGAGAAAATCTGAGGGAGAGAGTTAGAAAGAGAGAGTTATCCTGTTATTACGAAAGAAAAGGATTTGGTTCTAAAGGCCTTTTCTTCGCAGCTTCTCTAATCTCAGCAGGGTGCTCTTGATGCTGGCTGGGGGTCAGGAGACAACGGGCATCGAGAAGATACACTATAAATAGTAAATACATGAGTTTCCCAGAAAAAAAAAAAAAAAGAAAAAAGAAAAAAAAAAGCAAAACAATTAAACGAAAACAAAAACTTAGAGCAGTGACATTGAATTAGTTAAATATTTTTTTATCTTTAAATTTAATAAATATCATCTATATTTACTTCATATTGAATTAGCTAAACTGTTTCCTCCAAATTATAAACTACAATAAATTTATTATTTTTTTCAAATATAAAAAGAACTATAGCAAGTCTAAAAGTATTTTTTGAGATTATTATATTATAGATATGAGATTTTTATTCATATGAGATTTTATCATCTATATACATATGAGATTATTATATTATAGATTGTTAGATTGTGAAAATAAAAATGAATATGATTGTTGGAGGTTATTAAAAATTATAAAAATAAAATATAAATTAATTAAAAAATATAAATAATAAAATTTTATTATTATAGAGAGTGTGATGACTAATCCAATGTATACTTTAATTTTGAATAATTAGCTAAAAGTGAAAAAGCTATATATTTGTCAAAATTTAAAGAATATGATAGTCAATCCAATACTAATGCTCTAAGATACATCCGCATCATGTGATGGAATTAGTCCATTATAAATAAATAAAAAATTGTCATTCCTCTCGTCGTTTATATTATTAAAATTTATTATTTATATAAATAATTTTAATATAAATTTATTATATATCAGAGACTATTCACTCTCACATTTTATAATATATTATTAAAAAATATTGTCATACGTGAGTTGTGAAAATAAATAGTGATTGATGAGAAAAATTATTCTATAATATTTCAAAAGTACCTAATAACTAGCCATTATATTATTAGACTCGTGCAAATTAAGTAAGCTTTCGAGTAAAGCTTCACGAAGACAAATATTCCAATGGCAATAATATATATGTCGCGAATGATCTCCTGGTATTTATGTCGCATGTCGCAAAAATATTGACCTGATTTAAGAAGGCCTCTAATATTATTTAAAGACCATTTATGTACGGATACAAATAAAGTTTGAAAACATTATATATATATATATAATCATATTGTAAAACTAATGTGGCAACATTTACGCGTGAATGTAACGTAAAACGTCATATTTATGAACTCCTAGCTCTTGCAAGTACTTTGTCTTTCAGTTATCTCAAGTCCTGTTAATTGAATGATGTGGTCATGCGCTTGAATAAAACACGTCGTCGTGGTTTTTAAATAGAAAAAAAATCTATTCATTATTAATTTTTTCATTATATTTTTATCATCACATAATGTGATATTAGATGATAGGTTTACAAATAAAGTATAATAAATAATTTCTAATCATCTAGTGTCACATCATAAGATGATGAGATTAAGATGATGAATAATATTACTCTTTTAAGTATGAGTTTTTAAATATGAGTAATAATTTGTATAAGCTTGCGCACAGCTTTTGTAAAAAAAAAAAAAAAAAGAATCTTATTGTGAAAAGGAGTAAAAAAAATTTATTTTTTATTAATATGGTTTATTTTTTTTACAAAATGTATGTGCATGACTTATTTATTTAAAACTTATATCTAGTATTATTTTTTTTATTATATGCATAGTATTTCTACCCATATTGATTGTTTTTTAAAAGATAAAAAATCATCGTCTGTCCAGTTGTAAACCAAAAGAGTTGTTTGGGGTTTAGAAAAGATGGGAAACACAACTCAAGCTTTTATCTCTAAATTAGGTTGGAAAATTCTCAGACACAAAACGACCAAAATGGTTAATAATCCATAAGCACACGGAGGGATCCACGGTTCCCAAATCAAATTCTCAATCCGGCTAGCCCTATGGTAGATTTTATTCATCCTGATCTTGAGACTGCTGGAATAGATTTGCATGACAGCATGCAGCAACGTATCTGATCGATCTGTCAATAAATAGATATTTTTCTAAGTCCAACAAGCTCCTTTAACCTTCAAAACCCTATAGCGTGAAAGCATGCACTCATGAAAGGTATCTATCTTGCATATATACCATGATCTAGCTATATACAGGAAACAACGAACCCGACAAGGCTAACTGGACCTGATCATCAATTTAAGTATCTCAGGGCAATTTCAGAGTCAAATGCAGGCGTCTATTGACTGATCACACGACAGGACAAAAATTACATGATGACCGCCTCATTAAGATTTAACGTTATCTAGATGGCCACAGAATTAAAACCCGCTTCTACTCTACATCATGTACATGCATGAAGGGTCGACTCGGCCTACTGATTACTGCTCTGCATTAATATTAGAGTTCTGCGGTCACTTTTGCTGAGTCATTATGCATTTTATTAATATAATTGGTGAAAATAAATATTTAATATTAAAAAATAATATAACTAATCACATTAATAAAATGTATAAAGAATACGTAAAAATAACTCCATATATATCTGGATTTTGTTGATTTTTAAAGCTATTTAATTTGTATGCATTTATTCTAACAAAAAAACATGGGGTGGTGACCTTTGATCGATATTAATGTTGGTAGCTAGACACACGAAAATACATATATATATATATATATATATATATATAATACTGTTTTAATTTTTTTTAAATCCTCAGCCGCCTATAAATATCTATGGAAATGGATCATGTGTAGTACTTTGATCTCCATAGATCACGGGAGATCCAACGACCTCCATAAATGAGAGTCATGTTCTGATATGCGGATCAAAGGGCCCTTAATTAATGCTCCGTGCATGCTTTTATATATATATATATATAGCTAAACCTGATATAAAATATAGAAACACGATCTAGGGTTAGGATTTCCTGCATGGAATTGAATATGTTCTTAAAGTATCATTCTCCATTCTTAATTAATTAGCTGGAGCCAATTCCAGCTGTTATATATGATGCCTCCTAGTCTATCGATCATATATATGTTTTTGGTATATATTTTATACATTTCGATTTCGCATTGTTATTATTATTATTATTACTATTATTATTATTATTTAATATATGTCGCTTCTAACTAAATCAATGTCCGGTGAAGTTTGTATTTTGTTTAGGTGGCATTTTTTTTTTTTTTAAATTGACTTCAAAGCTAAATTAGAGATATGTATCTACATGTATATATGTCGTTAAACGAAATGTATCTATCATCAAAGTCAATATTTTCTATAACATAGGCCCTTTTCATCTAAAAAAAAAAAAAATAGTTTGTATAGTTTTAAGATATGCAAATCCTGAACACTCTCTTCAAAAGTAGTGGATAAATCTAAGACCTATATAAAAAATAGTAAAGTGCTAATTCTCTATTTTTGTTTTTAAAATAATCACATGCAATTAAGACAAAGTAGTAAAAAAGTATTATCCGGTATTTTGTGAATAGTAATAAAAAATAAATGATAAAATATTAAATAATAATAAAAAATAATATATAATAATAAAGTATCCTGAGAATAATAGAGATATTCTCAGTATCCAAACAAGAGTTATCATGCCATGCACTCCTGGAAGGACAAAAATTTGAAGCTGGGCGCGCGTAATATTCTTGTCTGGCAAATGATAACAGTATAATATTCTTGTCTGGCGAATGATAACAATATAATTCGCAGGACAACATGCGATCGATGCATTTTCTTTTCTTTTTTGTAATTTTCCCTTTATAGTTGAAACTTTGCCAACCCAACATCAAATCCTCCGGAATATGTCGTCCCATCTACACATCCCACCAAATGTTCGACAATGATATATATAATAGAATCAATTCGATCGAAAATGGTATCTAAATTCCAGGACAAATATGGATGTCCAACTTTTGGAAATCCCACCGAACATATACACTTTCACAAGCTGCATAACGCGGCATGATCTCTCTCTCTCTGTCTCTCTCTCTCTCTATATATATATATGTATGAGTATGTGTAATTAGATTTGCGTGCAGTTAAAATGCCAATTTATTCCGTAGGTAGGACCATTGGGGCCAAGATGGAAAATACCCTTTGGGACCCAATCATCGAGCCCACATCTCATTCCTCTCATTTTCAGCAACAATCACTAGCTAGCTATACAAAAACAATAATATATAATAAACAACAACAATTACTAGCTCAATTTTGTCACAAGGTATATATTATTATATGAAAAATGATTTACACGTAATATTTTTTATAATATTTTATACATCTATATTTTAAATGAATGGTATTTTTATAAAAAATCTTATAAAAGTAATATTATTTTATAAAAATACTCTCATTTTATAACATTGTTTTGTAATATGGTGTGTAATGTATTGTGTGTATATCATTACTCTTATTATATATGCATGCTATCCATCTAATTCTTAAATTGAACTAATTAACTAATTAAAAAGTACTAATTAATGGAGATTATTGATGTCACGGAATTCTTTTTTTTTTTTTTCATGTTCCATTAAAATCATCCTAATTCATGGTGCGTTGATGGTTTATTGGATGTGTTTAATTTGTTGATCATTGAACAAAATTTCATAATTTTTTTTTTTGAAAGTGAAAATTTAAGTTTAAGAAGGATTTGATCTTCGAGAGGTAAAGGGCAATTTAAATATTAGTTCTTCTATATACAATCGTTAGATATAACTGGTGTATAGTCGTCTATACCACGTCAGATTTAAAATAAATTATTTACTCTTTCTCTAAACGTACATGTTCTCTCTCATCAGCTCTTTTATTAATGCTCGCTCTCTCTCATCAACTCTCTCTCTATCTCTCCCTTCTTGGATCGTCTCTCTCTTCTAAACTCTCTCTCATCAATTCGATCTCTTTCATCAAATGTTTTTACATTAATTTTATTTGCACGCGGTTTACTCCAAGTGCTTGCAAACATTAGATGCCCCGTTTAATGTTTGCAAGCTGTCGGTGCAAACATTAGATGCATCAGACCCGTTTAAAGCGTTTTTCTTTAAACATTAGATGCCCAGTACCGTTACTCCTCCCTGCCTGCCACGTCGTACTTCACTGGTTTTAGTTTGTTCCATTTTTTAGAGTGATTTTGATTGAAGTTTAAGCTTGATTTCGAGGTTGGCTCTTCCAAGGTCCAAGGGACCTGCTATATGTATATATATACACATATATATGCTTGACTCCGGGGCGTCAGTTTCTCCTCAAAAGGTGTAGAAACGCAATCTGTAGCCGATGCAACGGCTTCAAGGCTTTCTATTGAGTCCTCCATATATGCATGCGTTCTGACATGCTTTTGATTGGCTTAGTTAATTAATAATTACATGGATTTCGTACGTATATCTTCACTCCGTCTAGGTGATGTCATCACTGGCCTGGGGTTTTGACTTCTGTCTTCGACAACAATCACCCAATTTTTAGTTGAAGATTCCTATGGAATCTTTAAAATAGGGTGTGAAGTGTACTGAATTAATATTAATAGACAATACCCTATGATTGGTATTTTAACAAAGAAAAATTAATATTGCCATTTCCGTAACCGTTGGTCGTTAAATCTTCCCACTTGTACCCAAATGTAACTCAACAAGCCCTTTTCACTTTTCAGTTACGCACGTCAGTTTGAGTCTATGGTGCCTTGTCTATAAAGATAGATGTTTTAATTATAAAGATATCATATAAAAATAAAATTATAAACTAACGTAACTTGATGTGATATATTAGATTGTAAAATTATTTGTATTGTAAATTAGATATTTTAACGTATCATATAAATTTATTTTTATGAAACTTCTTAACAATTGTAACACTACTTCTCATTCAAAAAATATCCTAGATATTATCACGGCATATATATATATATATATATTTGAAGGGGAAAAAAAAAAAAACATTTAGAGAGCCCAAGCAAGAGTTGTCTATGGCTCAAGATGAGTTCCATGATGCAATAATATTATTAAGTAATGATAATAAAAAGCCAAGCGACAAGAAAAATGGAAATCTGTTGGATCCTTATATAGATTCTTGTATGTGTTCCAAAACTAGTCTAGCTCGGGATATTCTCAAGGAAAATCATTCGGAGAAGAGAAAGTAGAATATAGGTTGGACTTGAGATTTGAGAAAAGGGTTGTATGTAATAATGTAAGTACTAGTCCTGAAGGTGATCATGTCGGCGTGATTGCCATATGCGACTCTAGCACAATCAGACCCCACAATCTGATACAGAAGAATATTTTGGATGTAAATGGGGAGACTGATTGTCAGCTTAGCATATGGGAAACAGGCCAATGCCTTACTTTGTCAAGCAGGACGCACTACTCTTACAAGAACGGTTGTTAGTTCAATACCTTCCTATATCATGTCCTCTATCTTGATTTTAAAAAGTGTTGCTAATAATATTGATCGATCTTTTATAAATTTTTAGTGGGATTTTTCGGAAGAAAATTCCACATCTAATATTCAAATCTTGGAATTCTATTTGTAAACTAAAGTCTATGGGTGGATTGAGTGTTAGACTAGTGTCTAATTTTAATCAAGCTTTCCTTTCAAAAATTGGATGGTAAGTGATCATCAATGTTAATGCCATTTGGAGTAGAGTTCTTGTAGGGAAGTACTTGAAAGGAACTTCCTTTTTGAATATCAGTAAAAAATACATTGATTCATGGATATGGAAAGGTATTCTTAAACAAAAAGACTTTTTGAAGAAGGGATTATGCATTCAGATCAATAATGGAGTGAACAATACTCAAGTATGGAATGATTCTTCGATTTTAACAATCCAAACTTCATTCCAATTCAAAAAGACATAAATACTCCAAAAGACCCATTTCTTAGAGTTTCAAAATTAATGATGGAAGAACCTAGGAGATGAAATACCATCCTTTTTCAAGCACTCTTCAATCAAAGTTTAGTGAATGAGATAGAAAAAATTCCTCTTGCTCAACAAAGCTTCTATACTCTTATTGATAAACCTGTCTGGACTTATCACAATTCTGGTTTGT